>NC_048302.1:85781748-85863237 GCF_013100865.1 Trachemys scripta elegans | reverse complement strand
ATTTGTTAGTCTCTAAGGTGCCACAAGTACTCCTGTTCTTCTTTTTGCGGATACAGACTAACACGGCTGTTACTCTGAAACCTAATCAGTCCCAAAATAATATATATCACCAAACAAAGCTATTACACATCCACCATGTGAAGAATAAAGGTTAATAATCCAGTGTCAACAATGATGTACTATATACAAATGCTGGTAAAAATGATATACTAATGGAACCACCATAAAATAAAATGATCTTTCCAGTCCACCTTGGAACAGAATCTTTTGATAACAATAACACATCCAGCTTGTTCAAATAAGAAATGTTAACAGATATGAGTTTGCATTTATGGGACAGCAAATGCAATAATGAAAGTGAAATATAATGCTGGTAGATCAGTAACGTTACCTGCACAAATTGCACATTATTTTCTGCTTTTTAATGTCATGGTGGGGTGATTTTTTTTCTTCTTATGCTATTAACAATTGCTTACTTGAATACAAGAGTAAGGACTGGTGAAAAATATAAAATTATTTTTACTCTTAACAGGAGGATTAAAGATGAATTCACATGTGTCAACTAAATATAATCTAATTGGATTTGTAATATTTCAGGACTGTTAAAAATCCACATTAACTAAGTGATTTTTGAACTACAATATCCAGCATAGTCATGAAAGACTGCATTTAGGTATAAAGTGTATTACATTTCAGATGTTATCTTAGTGAAATCATTAAGCTCCCGTTCATTTAATTATATTAGCCACATGCATACTGCTAAAACTACTAAACCAAAGGCTTCAATCTGCTAAATAGTAAGCAGAAGCACTGAAACAGATAGATTTCCATTGCACACTAAATGTGAGATTTGATTCTATATTCTATTACAAATTATTAACTTTCCAGTAAAGCTTCTAGATGTTTTATTCCCAAAGAGTGAAGCTGAATGCAAGGTAAGTTAAACAAGAGGAACTTTATTAAAGCCTGTGGACTTCTCTCTCCATGTGGCTGAGTTGTCCTTTAACCTAACTCCCTGCATTCCCTATTCCTCCTGTGACACTTCAGTTTCACTGACCAGGATATATCGTCCCTGTTTTACAAACATTTTAATATAAAATTAAAAACAAATAATTGATACCCAGACTCCAGGTTCTGTCTCTTCTGCAAGAGGTTTTTAGCACACAGCTAAGCTGGAGTTTCATCTTTACTATAGACTCATGTGGTTGCATAGTTTTTGAGATAGTTTGGTCTTCTCAACAGGTGAATGACAGGCTCTAGAGCCAGTTCCTCCTGTGAGGATCTAGCCAACAGAGAGAAACCAGAAGGAGTAGGCTTATGAGTTGTGAGGAGCATTCGTCTTCGGGGTCAGTAGGTTCTTTGCTAACCTGCTATACAATATTGCCCGCTTTCATGGATTGTTGGCCATCTCCTCTTGGTGGATTCTCCATCCTTCTAGTTGCAGCAGGCCTCCATTCATTGGTGGGCGGATCATGTGGTAACAGTCTCTTTCTGCTGGTGGTTATCACATGACCAGCAGGCATCACACCCTGCTATCAAGGAGCAGAGATGTGTATTCATTCCTGGCTGGTAAATATACTCTCAAGCCTGTCTAAGACAGCTATCAATGCCAAGGTGTGAGGCCTGCATATTTTGCACAACATGCTTATGGAATGAGGTGGAGACAACTTCCTGTCCTCAAAATATGATTCTATCCTGCATACTCAACTAATCTTTAATTTGAAAATATGGTTCTGCTCCTACCAGAACCTTGGCTTTTGTCTTCTGGCCATCCTACTCTTATCATTCTTTTGTCTGCTTGCAATTGGGCTTTTCCATAGCCTCTGATTTCCATTAGCTTCAGTGTTGAGACCAGGAGACAGTGCAGCATGGATTCAATGTCCTGATCCCCTTCCTCCAGCTCGCTGATGCTGGGTACATATGGATACAACATCTGATCTCCCTGGTAGTGTTGGAGCTGCACCAACATATGTTGCAAGAAGGGGCTTTGACATTTTTTCTATATTGTTTCTAGGGGTGTCTAAGCTTACTGCACTATTATTGGCTATAGGTGTACTGATGGAACCCACCCCCACTCCAAAATCATAGCCAGAAGCTCTTTTTCTATTTTGTTCAGTCTCTGAAGGGGTCTGCTGGCTGCTTCTGCAAAAGAGTGACACCCAATCCTCTGATGCATCACACTGGAGTGGCAGTGTCTCTCCTGGCTGGTAGTACTTCAGGACAGGGGCATCCATTATCATTTGTTTCAGCATGTCAAATGCTTACTGTTAGCGACCTGCCCAGTCCCTCTCAACATCCTGCCTTGTGAGCTGACAGACACTTGTACAGGAGCTGATATATGGGTTCCTCTATTGCAGAGAAGTGTGGACAGAAAATATATCATTCCTATAAAGTGCTGTACCCCTTCAGGAGTGCTGGAACAAATTGTATAAGGGGTGCTGAGAGCCATTGAACCAAACTGTAAATCCTGTATATGATGAAAACCACTTGAAGCCAGGGGGTGCAGTACACTCAGCACCCCTAATTCCAGCACCTATGTACCCCTTTCAGATCTGCTAGAGCTGGAATGTCTGATTGTCTTCATTTTGATGGGATCAGCTCTCCATCCCTCTGATGTGAGCAGATGTTCAATGTATGTCACCTCATGCTGTTTGAGTCACATTTTATCTGCATTCAGTTTTATGTTCCTGTCCCTGCATCGCTGTAGAAAAACTTGTCATTTCCTGTCATGGGTCTCATTCAGCTTCTGTATCATGGCTTCTTTCACCTACAATGAGGATATCATCTGCAATTGTTTTCTTACAGCACTTGATGAGTCTTCTCTGGAATACCTCTGGCACTAGGCTTATATTCATCAGCATGCATAGCTATCTGTCGCGACCAAATAATGTTGCACAGGTAGTCAGCATACTGACTCTTTAACCAGGCTTATGGGTCAAAACCCATTCATTACATCACAGACCATACAGATTCTGGATTAGGAAAGTTCTAGCAAGATTTCATCTATTGTGGGCAGTGGATATTTTCAATGCCGGTTTCAGTGGCTTTGGGTCTATGCAGATGAACAACATACCTGATGACATCTTTACCACCACTAGGCTGCACTATCCTCTAGAGGCTCTATAATACTCCTGGGCTACACATTTTTTAACTCCTTGGCCCACTGGACTACATAGTGCCATAGTCTCTCTGTTTGCATATTTACTACCGGATCGGATCCATGATTTGTATGGCTGTATTCCCAAGTGAGGTCTGGGGTGCTTACCATCCACCACCGCAAACTTCAGTTGGTACCATCTGTTACTTCTCAGATTAGTCACTATGAGGTCACATTTTCCTTTGGGTTCCACTGTGTTCTCATTTTACATTGTGACTGCTCTTTGTAATGGGTGTGTTCAAGTCCAACTCATCCCAAGAAATCAGTGTGCAGGAGGCCTCAGTATTCAGCTGAAATCACAAAAGGCGAGTTCCTATTAATATGGTTCCGTGCATGGAGGATGGTACCATCCCTTGTTACTTTCTTGTCCTGACAGCTTGAACTGATATTCTCTCAGAGCCCAGGAGAGTCTCACGATGTTACCACCGCTGTCTGATGTGCCATCCCCCTCTTGTACAAATCTGACAATCTTTCCAAGACCTTCCTCTGCCCATAGACTCATAGACTTTAAGGTCAGAAAGGACCATATGATCATCTAGTCTGACCTCCTGCACAACACAGGCCACAGGATCTCACCCACCCACTCCTGTAACAAACCCCTGATCTATGTCTGAGCTATTGAAGTCCTCAACTTGTGGTTTAAAGACTTCAAGGTGCAGAGAATCCTCCAGCAAGTGACCCATGCCCCACACTGCAGAGGAAGGTGAAAAAAAACCCAGGGCCTCTGCCAATCTGCCCTGAAGGAAAATTCCTTCCCGACCCCAGATATGGCAATCAGCTAAACCCTGAGCATGTGGGAGAGACTCACCAGCCAGACACCCAGGAAATAATTCTCTGTAGTAACTCAGATCCCACCCTATCTAGTGTCCCATCACAGGTCATTGGGCATATTTACCGGTAACAGTCAAAGATCAATTAATTGCCAAAATTAGGTGATCCTATCATACCATCCCCTCCATAAACTTATCAAGCTTAGTCTTGAAGCCAGATATGTCTTTTGCCTCCACTGCTCCCCTTGGAAGGCTATTCCAGAACTTCACTCCTCTGATGGTTAGAAACCTTCATCTAATTTCAAGTCTAAATTTCCTGATGGCCAGTTTATATCCATTTGTTCTTGTGTCCACATTGGTACTGAGCTTAAATAATTTCTCTCCCTCCATGGTATCTATCCCTCTGATATATTTATAGAGAGCAATCATATCTCCCCTCTTGCACAAGATGGTTCAACCTTGCCACATTCCTTGTAATGCTGTCCTACCTTGGGGCACCTTCTCCTTTACCTGCTCATGATGTCTCACACAGGAAAAACATCTTGCTATGTTTATGGAAGCCAACTGTTTTCCTTTCCTGTTGCCTCACCCCACATGTAGTTCTGGGGATGTGATGCACTTTCTAGGGATTTCATCTTTCCCCTCAAGGCTTCCACTACATGCCACATGCCTAAGCATCTGTTTAATGTGAGATTGCCTTCCCAGAGCAGGCGCTCCTAGAGAGGATGATCCCAAGTGCCACAGACTATCCTGTCCCAAATTAGGGAGTCTGTCAAGACTCAAACATAGCATGTAGCAGCTAGTGTTTGTAAAGCAGTAACATGGAGTCTATCCCTCCACTTTAGAATGTTCTCTAGTGAAAAGCCTGTGTCACTCCACAGTTTTGTCCTGCTTTGGGGAGCAATAAGTCCCTGGAGCTCCTAAGAGTGCTGGGAGGCTTGAGGCAGTGTGGTTCACAGCGGTGCAGATCTCTCTGCCTTGTTCCCCAATAAGGTAAACTAATAGTTTTAATTTCCTGTTGTTGCTCTCCTCCTGCATGGCCAGGTCTGTGTACAGCTCAAACTCCTCCTTCCACCAGGCACATCACTGGACTAGGTTTGTGTCTGCAAAATCCAGATCAAGTTACATGACTCATTCTGCCAGCTGCTCCCTGATCAGACTTTGCCACCAGATTTTATTTGCAAAGAATTGAACAACTGGAACTTTATAAACCCTGTGTCTAACTGGCTGAGTGGCTTCCAACATAATTCCCCTCCTTCCCCGTTCCTTGGTTTCCCATCAACAGCGGTTCCTCCAAGGAACATGCCCCCTATGACTCATGACTCCAGTTCCACTGATCATTTTACATTAGGCATAGAAAGAACAGTGTTTTGACATTTCATTTTTGTACAGCTGTAATTAAGGTATTTTAGTCTTCCAATACTTAAAATTCTAAATTAGGTAGTTCTGTGGTAGGCTGTAGTCCTGAAAGCCAAATAAGTCCCAGGAACAAAGGTTTTTGTTTCGAATATTTCACCAGTATGGCCTTTTCTGCCCTGGCTTCAGTATGGTACAATGTATCATCAAGACAAGCATACAGAGGAATTCTTATGCATTTTAAATACATCTTTATAACTGATTTAAATATCCTTTAGCTGTATTTTTAACATCCCCTGAATTTGGCTTATCATCTGAATAAGAATGTTGCATCATCTCAAGCAAAGTCTGTAAACACATTTAAAATATTTATATATACATAAGCAGTTCCATAGATTTACAGAGACAAGGAAGTCACTAAGTCTTCCTACAGTAGAGTGATATGTTGTAATACAGTAGAGTGATATGATCCATAAAAAAAAAAAAACAACCACCACCTTGACATATTAACATGAATAATAAAGCCAATTAGTTGTTAAAATGCCCATTCTCCAGATTCACATGATGTAAACTGACAAGTCATTTTTCCTAATTTTCAGTATCAATAAACAAACCAAAAAATTGTAACCTTCCATTTTTAATTAAGCAATTCATCTATAATGTTCCATAGTGTATGTGCAATGTGTATGCTGATAGTTTAGTAGAATCTCTCATTAAAAATAACTTTCACATTAAAGAATAAATGAATGTGCACTGAAAAAAGGACAAGCTATTAACATGAAGATCAAGAGATGTAAAATCATGGTGGTACTTACCACTGTGAAATTCATAACCTTCAAAATCCATATTGTCATTGCTAAGTTAACAATCATGGTAACCAACAGCAGAAGGACAAAGAAGTATAAGCACCTCTTTCGCCATCCATAAATTCCCACTGGATAAAGTTGCGGATTTTCAATCCTTGGCAGGCTATTCTGCTGTGTTGCCAGTATATACTGTTCTCGTGTCATCTGGGGGGGGGGGGGGAGACAAAATAAATGTAAGAAAATGAAAAATCATCATTTGATAGATTTTATTCTATGAAGATTATCTGAATAGGTTTCCAAAAACATCATATTGCAGCCACTGAACTGTGTTAAAGAAAAAAAAAATGCATTGAGCCAAATTCAACTATACCAATTTGTTTGAGCTAGGCTTTTAGTACCCATGTGATTTTTAGCTATTTGCTGCTCTTTGATATAAAGCATTCTTTTTCTTATTATCATGGATTATAAAGTGACTAATGGAGGAACAGATGTGATTATAACTAAGTCAGGCTACAAGTTTCAGTAGTATGTGGAAAATATGGGAAACTAGGAGGAAAAAAAATGTAGAAAAGAAAATAGACCATATGTGCTTGGCTCAAATACAGTTTTATTGGCTTCTTCATAGATGAGTGTGTCACAGAAAGTCATTTTTGAAAGGTAAGTCATTAATATCTTTAATATGGAAAAAGAAAAATAGTGTCATGCTTTGGCTTAGAACAAAATTTTACAAGTGACATTCTCACTGTTTTATCAGGTATTGTGACAAAGTTCCTCCTCTATCTTGGTGGGTCCTGCGCTTATTGGCGGATTTTCTTGCCTCAGAGATTCACCATGTGGGTTGGGGAACAGCCCAGAGACCTTCCCCTCTGGGAGAACCCACAGTCCAGGTCAATTGGGAAGTTTGGGGGGAACCCAGGCCCGCCCTCTACTCCGGGTTCCAACCCAGGGCCCTGTGGACTGCAGCTGTCTATAGTGCCTCCTGTAATAGCTGCATGACAGCTACAACTCCCTGGGCTACTTCCCCATGGCCTCCTCCAAACACCTTCCTTATTCTCACCACAGGACCTTCCTCCTGGTGTCTGATAACACTTGTGCTCCTCAGTCCTCCAGCAGCACACCCTCTCACTCTCAGCTCCTTGCGCCTCTTGCTCCCAGCTCCTCACACTCACACCAGAAACTGAAGTGAGCTCCTTTTTAAAACCCAGATGCCCTGATTAGCCTGCCTTAATTGACTCTAGAAGCTTCCTGATTACTCTAATGCAGCCCCTGCTCTGGTCACTCAGGGAACAGAAAACTACTCATCCAGTGACCAGTATATTTGCCCTCTACCAGACTCCTGTACCCCACTGGTCTGGGTCTGTCACAGTATGCATCATCTTACATATATTGTATTCCATAGAAAAGCATGCATTTTAAGAACATCAAGGTTACAAAATAAATCACTCAGTCAGTAAGTGCCAAACTTTCCCAGCAACCTTAAGTCTGCCCCTTTTGGCATAAGAGTTACTATAGTGTTTAAGTATTTGTTCAGAATTTTTCTTCAAGACCCTTCCATCATTCAGTGCTCAGGTTGGACAGTACATGGTGAATGAGGTAGGATTGAACCTGGAACCTGTGAAGCTAAATGCATGAGCTTCTATTGCATGAGCTAAAAGTTATATGCCTCTTAGCTAAGGCTGGCTGTATAGCAGACTCATTAAACTATAAGTGGTCTTGGTGCCACTAGATGGGACAGAACACCACACCAGAGGTATGTGGGTTACATACTTCCCCTAGCTGAAGAAGCGTGTCCCAAGCTTCCGAGACTTTCCAGTTGAAATCCCGGATGAGCCCCCACTTGTAACGCCAACAGACCCTGGTCATCAGTGGACAGGATCAAATCTGGGACCTCTGGAGGCAAATGCATGAGCTAAAAGCCATATGGCTGTTAGCTAAGGTTTGGGGAGAAGACTCATTAATCTCTCTCCTTAAGTGGTCTCGGTGCCATTAGAGGGGACAGAACACCACATCCAGGTGGTGTGTGGGTTACACAAAGACCATACTTTAAACCTTTATAATACTACCAAATCAAAATGGATTGTCACTAGTCTACCAAAAGGCATAGTCTTTAGATCCCATATATGTCCCAGGAGTCAAGGTTCTATTACAAATCAATGAGGTGTCAGAGCTGTTCATGTAAAGGTTACCCCTCCCCCACATCCCAAACTCCCTCTACCAATAATAGCGCAAAAAAAAAACCCTGCCCTACCAAAGAATGTCTATCATTTTTACTGCCAGTCTGAGTGGTTTTGATTCTTCATGACTATATAAAAGGGAAAATACAAAGACATGGTCAACAAAAACAGATAATTCACTTAGCCCAAGCAGTAGACTGGACATAAAAAAATTACAAAACACAAATTTTGTATTAGAATAATTTTAGTCTACATTTTAGACTGTTCTCAACATATGCCAATTTAGGAAACTAACTCAGAATGTCAGGGCACATGCATTCACTACATTAACTTCTAATCTTTTGCTTTAATAACTGTAGAAGTAAATACAGAAATCTTCTTCCATTTTTACATCCTCTATTTTTTTCTGTCATTTATGATCCTATTCAATGTTCAAACTTGCCTCTCTCTTTCAACAGAAAAATGCCTCAGTTTTTATATGCGACTTAAAATTAAATGAAGGCAATTTGTGTTCTAAAAATACTATTTCTAATGTGACTATAAAATGATGAGATTATAGATTTTGAACTTTACAGGAATAAAAAAAGGGTAAGCCATTGAGTGAATGTGTAGGTAGATCCATTCATCCAACCCATAACAAAATACATCAGAGAAAATTACTAATTTTACATTTAAAAACAATGTTCATTTCCTGGTACAAATAACAGGGCAACTTTTAAGATATCTTATGAGTAAAGATGGGTGAACTGATCCACACAAAAGTAAGAACCAACGTAGATCTGCTTGAAGGATCAAACAAGTCTCAAATTTCACTAGCAAGTCTGTTCTCATGAGTTCAAGACCATGGATAAGCTGCTGAATAAGTGGATACTTATCCAACTCAAAACACTGAGGTTTACCCATCACTTCTTATGAGCAAAGATATTAATTGCGTGACATTACAATCACAACTTCTTCCTCCAGCATTGTGAAAGGCAGAGACTCCAATGGTGACTTGGAATTCGATTCACTTTGTGAACCTGTTATGGAGAAGTTTAGTCAGTGAAATCCTGTCTTTTCTTTAACTCCTATTCTTTCACAGTTGCTGCAAGTTCTTCACTTCCAAATCACCTTAAAATGTATGTATCACAGCAGTGAACATTAGAAGGCATATATACAATTGTAACAAAACAGGTAAGCGACAGAATTATGCATGTTATAAAGAGTTCTGAAAAACATAAGTCTCACAATCATAGAGGATTGAGAGGATTTTTGTTTTGCTTTGTTTTTTCTTTTCTTTTAAAGAGCAAGGAGAGCTTCCCTTTGCCCCTTGGTCTTAATCACATGATTGCTTCTTGTAGTCAAACTTCACCAATGGGGTTTCCTTCAACTAACACACTTCTCTCAACACCTAGAGAACTTCCTAGTGCAGGTTAGCTAAGAGGCCTCAAAGCACGTTCCTCTTATGCCCTGGCAGAATGACATAATTTACCACAGCTGTGGCCAGCCTTATTTTCCTGACAATCCATGAATCGAGGGGTAGGCAGCTGTAGTTTTTCCCTTCTTCACAAAGGATTAGTCAACCATATTCTTTCCAGCTGCTGAATTCCTGTATATTTACTGAGTCATAATCATAACAATTCCTGACTCATCCTTGAATTATTTGGGTGCACTCTCCCCATCCCTCACTCTTTACCTTGTGACCTGCAAATATATATTATCACAATAGAGCTAGGTTAAAAGATTTAAGGTTGTAAAGTCAAGCTCTCAAAAATTAGGCACTGTTGGAACTCAGGTTGTCCATAAAACCTTGATTTGTCCTCCTCTTGTGTATATGGATTATAACACAGCTGTTAATTACTTATCACATCCTCTTCCCCCTCCTGCCCCCAAGTCAGGATTCCTGCCTCATTCAGATCATAGGATGGACAGCTTTCCGTACACATTTTTATTTTTATCATTTCAAGTGAGAAAGTGATTTTTGTGTTGTTGGTTTTTTTGGGGGCGGGGAAAAATAGGGAGTGGAGGGAAATGGATTTATTTATTGATCATTCAAGACTCCTACCTTTTTGAGCCAAAATATCATGAGAAGAGCTCACACAGTCTGAGCACAGTTGAAACAGAGTCTGGGTTTCACCCCCAAACCTGTACTCAAAACTTGTCCAGATCCTGATTAGACAAATTAGAGGACTGGGCCAAAAGAAACCTGATGAGATTCAACAAGGACAAGTGCAGAGTCCTGCACATAGGACAGAAGAATCCCATGCACTGTTACAGATTAGGGACTGAATGGCAGAAGCAGTTCTGAAGAAAAGGACCTAGGGTTACAGTGGACAAGAAGCTGGATATGAGTGTGCCCTTGTTGCCAAGAAGGCTAACGGCATTTTGGGCTGTATAAGTAGGGGCATTGCCAGCAGATCGAGGGACGTGATCATTCTACTCTACCATTCGACATTGGTGAGGCCTCATCTGGAGTACTGTGTCCAGTTTTGGGCCCCACACTACAAGAAGGATGTGGAAAAATTGGGAAGAGTCCAGCGGAGGGCAACAAAAATGATTAGGGGGCTGGAGCATATGACTTATGAGGAGAGGCTGAGGGAACTGGGATTGTTTAGTCTGCAGAAGAGAAGAATGAGGGGGGATTTGATAGCTGCTTTCAACTACCTGAAAGGGGGGTCCAAAGAGGATGGATCTAGACTGTCCTCAGTGGTACCTGATGACAGAACAAGGAGTAATGGTCTCAAGTTGCAGTTGGGGAGGTTTAGGTTGGATATTAGGAAAAACTTTTTCACTAGGAGGGTGCTGAAGCACTGGAATGGGTTACCTAGGGAGGTGGTGAAATCTCCTTCCTTAGAGGTTTTTAAGGTCAGGCTTGACAAAGCCCTGGCTGGGATGATTTAGTTGGGAATTAGTCCTGCTTTGAGCAGGGGGTTGGACTAGATGACCTCCTGAGGTCCCTTCCAACCCTGATATTTTATGATTCTATGATTTAAATACTTCCTCTTCCTTGGCTCTGCACCGTAACATAATACTTTGGTATTCCTTTTGGAATCTTTTATGCCTCTAAAAGTAATGTTTCAATTACAGCTGCTTGGAAATCTTCCATTGAAATTATTTTTGACCGAAAATGCAGTTTCCACAAAAAATAAAATTTTGGCTTGCACAGCAAACTTAGAAATGCCTTACCTCACAGACCATTTTCAGAAGGCTTAACGTAGATCCTGATCCTGCAATCAGATGAGTGCAGGTAGACTTTACAACCCTGCAGAGTTCCACTAAAGGGTGCCTCACTGATCCAATTGTAGGATCGGAGCTTAGACTGTCAATTCTTCCAAAAAGGGACTTCATTTTTATTTCACTGCTGAGACCTTATGAACATTAATGGTGTAATAAAGATAATTAAATATATTAGGGCAGTGTTCTATGAAATGGTCAATAGATTTGTAATAAGCAATCTGATGAATTTGGAATATGAAAAAAATCAGAAGGCAAGTTGTGGATACAGATTGATGAATGAAAATGACATTGAAGGAGATTTTGGGATTCAATTTAACAGTAAAATAGGTTGTACTATTGAGTTACTACGAAGATGGCAAATAAATTCAGAAAGGGCCCCAAAGGGTGTATAATAAAAATGGCTGTCCAATTATTTTTTTAAAATCGCAATTAATCATGAGATTAAAATAGTTGTAACAAATTGAAGTATTAAACTGAAACAGAATAACATTTAAAATTAATATTTTGATGTTTTTCTACATTTTCAAATGTATGGATTTCAATTACAACACAATAAAAAATGTACAGTGCTCGCTTTATGTTATTTTATTACAAATATTTGCACTCTAAAAAGATAAAAAATAGTATTTTTCAATTCACCTCAAACTGTAGTGCAATCTTTATATTGTTAAAGTGCAACTTACAAATGTAGAATTACTTTGTTTTTACATAACTACACTCAAAACAAAACAATGTAAAACTTTAGAGCCTACAAGTCGAAATAGGAAGGGGCACATGAATGTTTAGCATACCTGGCACATCAATGCCTTGTAACACCATCTACAACTGTGCCATCTGAACGCCTGTTCTCACTTTCAGGCAACACTGTAAACAAGAAGTGGACATCATTATCTCCAGTAAATGTAAATAAACATCTTAGTGATTGGCTGAACAAGAAGTAGGACTGAGTGGACTTGTATGAGGTGAATTGAAAAATACTATTTTTTTTTAAACAGTGCTCAGGTTATATAAAGCGGCCTTTTTGTTGTTTTAAAGAATGGGAGAGGACAGGAACAAAAAGGAAAAAGTTTCAAATGTAATACCCTGTGATGTGGGATGAGATCCCCGTACTTGGATTCCTGATTCCGCAGCTGGCAGTGTGAAGCTCAAACTATGGTGGTGGGGGCCAGTCACTGCAGAGAACCCATTAAGACATACATAGCCCTCAACAGCAAAATTCTGGCAGCTCACCTGCTGCTTCCTGTTTCATCGAATATTAGGGTTAAAGAGACCTCAGGAGGTCATCTAGTCCAATCCCCTGCTCAAAGCAGACCAACACCAACTAAATCATCCCAGCCAAGGCTTTGTCAAGCCTTGAAAACTTCTAATAATGGAGATTCTACCTAGGTAACTCATTCCAGTGCTTCACCACCCTCCTAGTGAAATAGTGTTTCCTAATATCCAACCTAGACCTCCTCCTATAGACGCCGACTTCTAATGGCGCCAGTGGGTGCTCGACTACCCTCTCTCCCTAGCCCTGCCCTGACTCCACCCTGCCTCGCCCCCTCCCAATCCCTTCTCCAAAGTCCCCGCCCCAACTCCAACCCCTCCCTGCCCCTATTCAACTCCTTCCTCAAATCCACGCCCAGACCCCACCTCTTCCCCAGCACGCCACGTTCCCACTCCTCCCCCCTCCCTCCTGGAGCTTGCTATAGCTGTTAGGCAACGGCAAGCACTGGGAGGGAGGGGGGAGGAGCGGGGATGCAGCGCACTCAGGGGAGGAGACTGAGGCGAGGTGGGGCGGGGAGCTTGGCTGCCGGTGGGTGCAGAGCACCTACTAATTTTTCCCTGTGGGTGCTCCAGCCTCTGAGCACCCACAGAGTCGGCACCTATGCCTCCCCCACTGCAACTTGAGACTACTGCTTCTTGTTCTATCATCTGCCACCACCGAGAACAGCCTAGCTCTATCCTCTTTGGAACCCCCCTTCAGGTAGTTGAAGGCTGCTATCAAATCCCCCCTCACTCTTCTTTTCTCCAGACTAAATAATCCCAGTTCCCTCAGCCTCTCCTTGTAAATCATGTGCCCCAGCCCCCTAATCATTTTCGTTGCCCTCCACTGGACTCTCTCCAATTTGTCCACATCCCTTCTGTAGTGGGGGACCAAAACTGGATGCAGTACTCCAGTTTCATCCAGCCTTCCCTCCACTTATGATGATTACTGCTGGGACAGGGACTTTCTCTGCTACTCCAGTTTTTCCCTCCACTCCACAGCTCTGAGAGCAGGTAGCTAGGAGTGAGGGAAGTAGAGAAGGAGAGATTATGAGAAGGAGACAGAGATGGACACAGACTCTTCCAAAAAGAATATTCCTGCAGCCTAGCTGAAGATGCACTGAACTACAAACCAGCAGCCCATGAGTTCTTCTTTCAACTTTTCCAGTGACTTCATTAATCTATACCTTTCCTGCTCCGAATTATTAACCAAGGTCTCATACTCCTACTTTAGGGGAGACAAATTATCGTTCACTAACAGATAAAGTCCCTGAAAGCAAAAAGGAGCAGAGTTCAGGTTGGTTTTGAAACCACAACTATTTCCAGACTTAAGGTTTTGAGATTGCCGTACAATGGCCTTGTTTTCTGACTATCAAACTTTTTAAACTTTTACCTTCAGATGTTCTGACATTGAAACTTGTATGCATTTCTTTTTTATAAAGTACAGAATTATTGTTTAATATGTTTCTGTTTAAAACTTTAAAAAAAAAACTTTCTGATAGAATTGAAGGAGGAATTTTAGGGATTGTGAACTTTTAATGACAAGAACTAAGTATAGACATATCCTCAACATAGGTGGAAAAAAATATACCTATATCATCACTTTTAATAACGGTTATATCACAAGGGAAGAATTTGTTGATTCAGTGTGACCATTTTGTGCCAACTCAGTATTTTGTTTTTACCTTTTTGTCTAGTGGAACATTTGCAATATTAATGGGTATCATTGCAGAATTCCATTGTAGTACATTTACTAAATGTCTAATAATTTGCAGAGTATTTACTGAGTCTTCTAAAATCACTAGCTAGCTTTATTAACGCTTTTAGGCCTCATACAGGATAATCAATATCTTTAAAACACATGTAAGCTTCAAAATGTTTACTTTAATCCACAAATGATTTTTTGAAATCCATTATCAAGTAAAAATCTATTTCCACACCCATATTTGCTACTTTCACAAGCTGTGATAATTCAGAACCTAATCTTGCAAATCAAATTAAGTATGCCACATACGCCTATAGAGATAATAAAATAGATATGCAAAAATTGAGTGAGTTTTGCTACCTGTATAATTAGGATTTTAACAAACCACAGTACGCTGCTTACAGATATTGAGCATTTAAGATTTAATCTCAATGACCTTCAAGTAATCTCTCTTTATTCAAGCACTGAATGAAAAATGTTATAAAGGAATAAAAAGCATATATAAAATATGACAGTAGTCAAACCAAACAATGATATAGGCTGACAAGGGACCTCCAAGCAATCAGGTGACCTGTAATGGAACAGATTTTTGTGTGGTTTTGTCTACCAAAGCAGACAATGAACCAAGAAGAGAAAATATAGCTACTAAGATGAACGTGCCCACATCGGCATTTAGTGTGAATGAGAAAAGCAAAAACAATCTGCTCTTAACCAGCCATAGCAGCTCAGCAGAATGCTTTCAGGACATTAGACAGGTAATTTACCAGAACCAGCTGGCTTTCCTCACTCACCCTGACAGTAACATGCCCTCTAGCCAGGCAGCCCAGGCTGTGGGCAGCTCTCTTTTGTGTGCAACATGTCAGCAAGTTACTCACTCTTTTTCCAATTTGTACAACATGTGACATTAAAAAAAAAAACATACAGATGAAATATTACTTTAGGTTTTCTTTACAGTCTTTAGCTGGCAATCTACCATGTGTAGTGTAACGTGTGTCTCACACAGCAGTAGATGCTGCATAGCACAACAATAATTTCTTACGCTGAAGACCGTAAAGCATAAAATATATACATTCTAAACTGTCTGAAATCATTATTGGATAAGATCAAAAATGATTTTTTTTTGGTGGGGTGGGTTATATGAAGAGAATTATTAATGGTATAATCAGTGGCTAGCCTTACTCTTGTATCTCTTGTAAAAGGCTTTACATGCAACATAAATGAATTTACTCAGAAAGATTTTAAATTAAACAGCTATATGCAAAGCTCTTGCAGTCACTTCCAGTTTGCGTAGTGCATGCTAACTTATGTTTCCTTTGTCACCCAAGGGCTTAGACTTCTCTAAGGAACTTCTAGAATGTTAATATAATTTCTGGTAATCGGGATCATAATACTGGCCAGTGACTATCACCTATGACAGGACAGGCAGCACTAGATTGAGAGGGTAGTGAACATTGCTTTCTTAAACAATTAAATACAGGAAGGGAAAATAGCTTCCCTTGGTATCATCAAAAACAGACTTTAACCACACATTTTATATTATATATAAAGACTAATTAGACCTAAGTACAAGGGAATTGGTATTGACATTCTGTTGGTAAGAATAAAAAGTGTTAGCTCATACATGCCCTGTCCTTATCAAAAGGTACACTATATTTAAATTATATTATCGATATAGAAAAACACAATTTTACTTGCAGCAGGTTAATGGTCTGATACTACAATGCCTTACTACAGGGCATAGAGCTTAGTACTGAGTGTAATCCCCATTGTGGATTATTTAAAATGCTCAAATATTTAAATCAAAATTATTCTTTATTAGTGGTATTGTTTACTTTTTCATTGCACTCAGTTTGGTAATGAAATTGGACTTTACTGTTTAACTTTGATTATAGCAATTTTCTAACTAGTTGCATTTTCTCACTCCTGTGTACTACCATAATGCTTTTGTACTGTCAGCCTGAAACAATGAAGAGCTGTGAACTACCTAAGGTCAAATTCCTGCCCCACTGCATAGTGCAAATGCCCCACTGCATAGTGGAAACAGGCTGAGACCTAGGGTGTTCTTCTGACGCTGTGATAGAAGAGATCCTTCTCCCCATGCAATTCCTTGCCAACAGACATCAGCTAGGGTAGCCTCCATGCCACTTGTCTATTACAAGGTGTGTGTGTGTGTGGGGGGGGAATTTGGTGGATTAACCTAGTAGTGGATTTACTAACTCTTCCCCAAATCCCCACTGTGCAATGGGACAGAGACTGCTCTTCCACATAAACTCTGCAAATCCTGCTCCACACACTGTAGTGTATGGCATTTTAAGCTCTGCTACATGAGAGTCCTACATAGGTGGAATGGAGGAAATTGGGTGTGAACTGCTTCCCTTTCTATGCCTCGGACTTCTGGGAAGTTTAAATGGGCTCTTTCCCATATACTTCAAGATTTGCAAGCACTGGCAGCAACTTAGCAAAATCTTCTGATTAGTTATCTCCTATACATTGTGTCATTATCCTATGAATAATGAAATTCTATATCCTCTATCTTCTCTCTTAGAGCCATTTCATTCTTGAGGGCCACAGTCTCTTTCCTATTCTAAGTCCAGTTAGCCAGGTTTGGTAGATGGGAACTCTACAAGGGTTGAAGAGGAGAAATCCCTCAGTCTGCAGTAGCCTTTGCCACATTTGCATCTTTGGCCTGTGAGGGCAACACCAAGTAGAGGTGAGTAGCAGATGCCCATGTTCTGTTGGACAGAGAAACTCCACAAAACCTCTGTTCTGGCAGATGGTGCATGCACACTCCCCAAAATCGCTCCTATCTCTCAGACTATGCATCTGCTGCTTCTAGTATCTGAGGGTCCTTCAGCGAAGATAGAGACCATACTCCTGATGTTTTCTAACAGTTGATTGGTGCATGTATATTTCAGAATTACTTTTTCTTGCATATCAACCTCGTAGCAGTCCAATTCTCTTATTCACACCAGTAAGCAAGTGAATTTCTTATTAATATTTTGGAATTATTCAGGCACATAAACATCCCCCCAAAACAGTAGGGAATCCAAGTGTTATTATAGAAAATAGATAACATCACAAGAGTGTTTAAAAATGCAAGCAAATCAATGCATGCTTGTGAAAAGTCAGGAAGCAAAGCAAAATAAATATGAAAAACTTGAATTTTTCAGAGCTCATGGGTTTTTCTTTTCATAATTTAAGGGGAAAATGACACTCACTCAGTGTAACTGTTCTCTTTCAAATCCTCCTTAAATTTCTCCTTTGCCATGATGCCTACAATAAACTTGACAAGTTAGGCTCCTGGTGTGCCATTACCACTACCTTTCATATTGACCAATATGGTCCCATTGTTTCCTGTTACTTCCCCATCGATCTGTATCCATCTATTGTCTCTTGTCTTATACTCAAATTGAAAGCTCTTTGGAGAGGTACTCATTTTATTGTGTTCAGCATTTAGCACAGTGGGGTCTTGGTCCATGACTAGGTGCTATGGAATACAAATAATAAACAACATAAGTGATCTTAAAACTTTCATCTGGCTTGAACATTTCAACATCTGGTTATAGTGGAATTCCCTATTTTAAAGGGAGGGAATATCTATGCAACCAGTCAATTATTTCAGACCAAATTTAATTTTTAAAAGGGCATCTACTATACCTACTAGGAAAAAAGGCATTTTCAAAATTGACTCATATCATAAAGAGTATTGAAAAAATTAACTATCATTACACTATTGAAGTCAATGGTTGCTTTGTCACTGATTTCAATGGGGACCGATTTCACGACAATGTGTGATTTGGAGAATTTGGTCCTTTCAGGGTTTGCAGAAGGAGATATATCACCTTTGTTTTGGGACCAAGGATGACTTGTCATTCATTCTATTGAGTTTATTTTGGGGCTTAGACTGGTTTCCTTGAACTGCAGGCTTGGGTGTTATGTAGCCTTTCACCTTGACATTCTAGCTTTTAGCCTGACCTCTACATTTCCTGAACCCTGAAAGCTGTGTTTTGCCAAAGAGCTTCAGTCAGGAGGCCAGATGAATAATGAAAACATAATTTGTTTTTCAAGCTCCCAGGAGACCTTTTGAGCAAATAGGAAAGGATGCTCTATAATTTCTCTCTCATATGATGGCTTTTCTATTTAGCAACATCACTGGCCCAGAGAATCACCGACTTAGAGGAATTCTCAGTCAAAAGGCTATAAATGCAATTTCAGTTTAAAGCAGATCTCAAGCTTTGTCAAACAAAATATTAACTTATTTTAATCAATATTTCCTCTGACCTTCTTTCTGTCCTAAACCTTACCACATATCAGATAAGCAGTTATGTACATTGCTTGTGTTCTGAGCTTATTTTATCATGATTTCTATCTGGAAAGGAAAGCAAGAAAATTTTACTTAGATATTCTATAGGAGCTGCTTTTTTCCATTGTTTTCTTAAAAATTAAAACAGAAAAGTGAGACTGTTGCTTGAATCAGTGCTGATGGAGATCTTTAGCTTGTTTGCATTCCTTAGCTATGGCTATTGGGTCAGGATCCAGATCTCAGCTCAATGTTCCTTAAGTACCAGCAGCAGGAGCTGATGTAAGCTTGCCACAGGAATGAGGAATAGCTCTTTCATGGTTGAGCTACAACTCTATAACATCATGGGTTTCCCCTTTCCTACACTCTTTCCATGCTTCAGATAGGGGTGGGGGGTGAGATTTTATTATACATGTAATTTAGATTTTAAAATGTGTCCATATCAGTGATTAATAAGATATCAGTTAGGATTCACAATATAAAATCTTCTCCAGCTCACCCAAAGCAGGGTACTTCTCCCCACCCAAAAGGGCTGGATCTCAGTCCTCTCCACATGCAAAAGTGGAGGAACAGATATCACTCTCTAAGCAGAAGTGAGAAAAGCAATTCATGGGCCTTGAATTGCTTTTCTCACTTCTGCTTAGAAACCAGGATCATCCCCTACAGTCCTGGAATACCCCAAACTCCTTTTAAAATAATCACAAGGGATGCAAGTATGGAAGGAATGCAAGACTGGAGTTAAAGATCCCACCTAAAAACAGTCTACTAAGTTGACTGGATAATTTACATGTTTGGAAGTTATTGAACTGCATCTGAATTTTCTTCTTAGCCACAGAAAAATACTTTTCACATCAGTGTCAACTGGGCTTAAGTCAGCATGTCTCCTGTGATAGTGCAATTTGCTAGGCTTTATGTTGTCAATTAAAATTCCACTTTCCTGCTAAGTCGATACAATTAGATTACTACGGAGACTTCATTACAGCCACAGGCAGGACAAGCAGATGAGATATACAGTTTTCTCCCTGTGATGCCAGCACTACTAAATAGTTATTGGAACAACTGTCTACATGAGAAGACAATAAATGCTTCTACCTTAAATATTGTTTTCCAATAAAAGTTATCACATCAGAAGGAAAGAGACTAAATAGTAAAAATGGACATAAGCTAGATGTTGCTTGCTCTTAGCATTATAACTTATAGGGAACATTTACTGCTGCTCTGTATTTAACATATTTCATTATGTTTGTCATACAGTCAAATTTTTTTTCCCACTGAAGATGGAGATTCAATGCATTGGAAAGTTACTGAAAAATAATGATCTGTACTTCATTGAGTTATACTCTTAAATGCAGGGACTCAAATACTTTGCAAACTTGAAGTTTCATAGTTATCTGTTTTTCTAAGTTACACTTTGAATAACCAGAATAATTCCATGTTTTTCCTGTACATGCAAAACTCTTTGAACACAAAAGCTTAGTCATCTCTATGCTTTGTCTCATACCATCTGCCTCAATACATTAAAATCTTAAAGAAAGTTTAAGACCAAAAATATCCAGTGTGTTTCAATGTAATTGATTCTGGTTTTCTAAGGAATTTAAAAACTCAGTAGAAGCAGCAAGAAATTCAAGAAATTAAAGCAAAGCAATGGCTTTCAGTTAGAGGGTGTGACTTGCCAGACTTTTCTTTAATAATCATCCTTCAAACCTATATTGTGCCCTATCAACATATCTTTATGCATAATGCAAAATTAAAATAAAAAATGGTCGGGGGGGAGGGAGGGAGAGAAATCATGCCTCTTCGGATCCACAAGCAAAAGGATAATTTTCCACTTCAGGGGCAGAAGTGTGGCGGTATTTTTTTTATGCTGAATTCCCCTCTTTCAGGAGGCTTCTGGTGAAAGTTGCAGCCAGGGAAGGCCCTGGCAACATGACTAATTGAGCAGTGTTGCCATGAGAATAGTTCTAGAATAGGATTCAGGAGGGAAAGTAGAGTTAAGAATGGCAGACTCCTCAAGGGGAAGAATTTAGAGAAACCCAATTTAGAGTTGGGGGTAGGTGAGATCTGGATGAGGATAAAAGCAGTGAGAACCCATTGGTTTGGGGAAAGAGGACACCAAGAAAGGAGGGAAATGACCTGGAAACAAGGTGGGAGAGCCCAGGGGGACTACAGGAGGAAGGGGGCAGGGAGAGAGAAGAGAACTAAGCAGTATGGGACGGTGGTAAGGAAGAAGACCATGTTCTGTCTTTTTATTCCCCTTGTTTACAGAATTAATGACTGCCTCAGTTAAAGTCTGAAACCTCAGAGCACAGTGGAAGAGATTGTGCAGTTACTCAGTGCACAGGCAGAGGAGAGAGAGGAAATCCAAAGACCCCTTCCCTCAGGTCAACGGGAACAGAATGGGCAATGGGGGCTGGTGCATGAGCTAAGTAAACTTATGCATGGTGTTTCCCCTGAGCTGGTGCATGTGTAATGCTGCCCCACCATCCCCTGGCTTGTTGGCCAAGCATCTAAGACAGGACCTCTGGATTTAAGTCTGAACTAAAAGACCCACCTCAGTAACTCAAAGGCAGAAGCAGACTCAAAAACAAGTCCAGCAACACTGAGTAAGCCTGGGTTACACATGCATGAACTTGGAGGAGCATTTGAAGGAAACTGGAGAAACAAGAGAACTGGGTATGAGGAGGAGAGATCAAAAACCATGAAAAATAAGAGTGAAAATAGCATAGAAGGAAGGAACATTTTAAGTGAAAATAGAAGAACAAATAATGAGGAAAACTAAGATACTTTTTATTATTTATAAATACATAGGTGCTAAAATATTACAATCTTCCAATTGCTCACACCTCTATGGTTGATACAGAGTGGAAGACAGGAGAGAAGGGACTTTTCTAGCTTGTCACACTCACCAGTTGCATTGTGTTTCATATTAGACTGTTAATGACGTGGGGCAAGGATTGGGACGGCCTGTGTGTTTGTGCAGGAACTATAGCATCCTGGGACGGACACCAAGATCCCACTTTTAATGCATTTCTACAGCTTGTCTCAGCTTTCTTACCTCAGAGTAGCTGGCTCCAGGTCTAATCAAACTCCCCACCTGACACTGTCCCTGGAGCGGGTCGCACCCGGCATATGCCGGGCACTTGGAGCCAGAAGTGAGAGCCCCTCGGGGCTCTCCCCCCCACCGCACCAGGTAAGTGAAAATACTACACCAAAGTAAGAGACGTTGATATAAAAGGTGACAAGACAAATCAGGTGCTCTGATGAAGCAATTCCTTCAGCTTATGTAAATACCAGCAGTGGTTGAGTAATCAGAAGATCTTATAGATAAAGGCCAAATTTAGCCCTGGTGTAAGCTATAAGTTACATCAGGAGTGTTACATCAGGGAAGAACTTGGCATGTAGTGATTAATGGTAGTAGTGAGACTAGAAAGTTCACTGTTCCTAACTGCTTTGATTTTTTCAAAGGAGAGAAGTATACATAAATCAGTTTGAATTCCTGTACTAAGAATTAGATCAAGTGATATTACTTTGTTATGTAACACTCATGCTGCATAATAAAGTGACCCAAAATTACTGCTTCCCAAGTAAAACATGCACTTCTCAGCTAAATTACCAGTGTAATCAGATTTCTAAATGAAGGCCCCAAATGACAGTCCCTTACAGGGGGACTGTAAACTGGTGTGGCTCCATCAACTTCAGTGGAGCTAGGGAAATTTACACTAGCTGATAATCTGGTCTTTATCTTTTAAAGATAACTCTTCTTTTCTTAGTTACAGTCTCTTGTTGGACAAAGTCAATCTGAACCAATACCTACAAACACTTACTAGTCTGATACCACAGCAGAAAGCCTGAGCCTGTCCAATCACTACAAAGTCAATGTATGCCATACTCTGTTCTGAGATACTACAGTTACAATATGAAATAAGAATGGCATTTCACATACCACAATATGGTAACTAGGGTGACCAGACCGCAAATGTGAAAAGTCAGGATGGGGTAATAATAACCTGTATAAGAAAAAGACCCAAAAATTGGAACTGTCCCTATAAAATCAAGACATCTGGTCACACTAATGGTAACTGTTCAAAAAATATTGAAATTTTTAAAGAGGGAGTCACTCTATTCTGAGAATATATACTATACAGTTTCTCTGTATAATGGTAAATATATATATCTACCATTATACAAAGAAACTCAGATGCAATAGGATTACAGAAACAATGCAGTACCGCCTCTGTCTCAGTCTCCAATACCAATTCACTTTCTGTATCTCCCAGGTACATTTTCATCAATTAAAAACCTTTAATTGCCTAGTATAGATTCTAAGTCCAGAAAGGACCACTGAGATCATCTAGTCTGAACTCCAGCATAATGCATTTTTTAAAAAACTAAACAGATTGAGGCCACTGGAGTCTAGTATGAGGAGGGAATGATCTAAAATATTTATGTTCCAATTCAGGGCTTAATTTTGTATGTTGCTATGTATCTCCTGTGATGCTAATAAGTGTTGAAGACAACACCTTGCAGGAGGCATTCAGAATTGAGCCTTTAATTTGACAGTGATCTCTGTCAATGACTACCTCAAATACAGCATGACAAAGATTTGTCTGCACTTTCAGAAGTAGATTATTAAAGTTGGGGAGCATTCTGGAACCATCCAAATTGAAATTTATAATACCACTTTTCATAAGGCAGGTTATGTTTTAATAATATCATGCAAATGAAGGTCCAGATCCTGGAAGGTACTACGTGTGAGCCAACACCTGCTTTCAAAAAGAGCCCCAACTCACTTCAGTCGAGTGCTTTGTAGTATAGGAGCTCAAAAGGTCAGAATTTTTTAATCACAGGAAAATCTGTTCACATAACAGGAATAAAAAAATGCTGCATTTCAACCTTTCTTTTTATAGCACCTTGCACAATGGGTCCCTGAACTGATTTGAGAGCTATATAATTTGTAAAAAAAACATCTCCCACCACCACCAATAAGGTATACATTGCAGCAGGAAAAAGGCTAACATTCTGGTTTGAGCTACTGTAGTTGTACTAAAGTTTTAAGTAGGTGTAGTATATTTAAAGTACCCTGAAAATACTACTTTTTCCCATGCAGGCTATAGTTAGATCAACAATTACGGTACAGAAAATAAATACAGAATGTGCAATTGTGTATTATGAGGCTACAAATCTATTGAGTGGATTCAGGTTACATCATAAACCCAGAGAGAACAGTTTGAGTTGTTTGTGTAACCACTAGGAATCCACATTCAAAATTTTCATTTTTTAATTTTATATGATACATGGGTATGATTCTCTAATCATCTGTTCTTTTTCTCCCTAGAATGAAGCTTCTTCTTTCTCCTTGCTATTGATGGATGCAATGCTTTTTCTGATGTATAGATTTTCATAATTAACAGATGTGGCTTCACAGTAATGAAATATTTATTTTTATACACAGGCCATGAAATTTTTAATCCTGTAATCAATGTCTCATTGTGCATTTCATGCTAGCCTTTGTAGCAGTCATGTACATAAAGATTTAATCATCTCTTACAAACTGACCTTAGCATTGTGATGAATGTAAACTGGTATTTATAAAAACTTAAGTTGACAATTGCTATCTGTGATCTTGCATGTGTGTTGCCAAGGGAATGTGGAATGGTATCCTCTTGCTTGTGTTATGTAAATCTCACTGTAGTAATCTTTCTGACTGTTCTAACCTGTTCGCAGTACTCCTTGAACCTTAAGTGTTTCCATATTTCTATTTCTTTAAACTTTTCATCCTTAACTTTTTTGCATGTTCTTTCAAAAAATAAATTCAAGAGTTAAAATTGTCAAAAGCACCCAAAGTGACTTAGGAGCCTAAAACTGATTTTCAAAAGATACTTGAGCCTAAGTTCCATTTTCAAAACTGATGTAGGCGCTGAGGATCCTAAGACACCTAGGCACATAGGTACTGGAACTGGGCATGCTGCCTCACCCCTAGGCTTGAAGTAGTTGGCATCATATATAGGGTTTACAGTTTAGTTCAATGGCTCTCAGCACTCCCACTATACAAATTGGTCCAGGACCCCTGCTTAAGTGCATTAAAACTTTCACTCATCATTTTTCATTTAACTCTGTATTAACAAATCCCTAATTGTGTTTTCTCCATGCCTTTATGGTCCCCTTTTGTCTTCAGACTTTCATTTTCTCTGATCTTTTGTTTGTTTCCCTTATTTGTACCAAATACTATTCACTGTCCTCCAGAGATGCTCTTCCAGTCAACCTCCTCAGGTTCCTCTGCATGGATACCAGGAATATTTTACTTTATTGTTTCTCCTCCCCAAGAACTGGAGGAAAAGTAGGCAAGGTACTGATCATGCCAAATATGGGCTTCTTGGATCAAAAAGTTCCCAGAATAGCATCTTTGCCTTGACTAACTGGGAAGCCTTTAAAAGCCCTCTTACTTTGTTAAATAGGAAAGGAAACAACAACTGTGCCTAGGTAATAAATTTGCCAAACAATGGTGCAAAAGGCTAGCATATAAAAAGAAGAACCCACTACTTCTTAAAGAGAAATAGTCTATAGAATTAAGTCTTCAAAAAGGACCCACCAGGGAACAAAAATCTTGCTGTACAACAGAAAGAAACAGAGAGGTCCAATGCAGGTCTCAAACCCTGCCCTTGATAAGAGAGGACTTGCAGCCAGCTGCCTTCTCAGAACTGGCCTGGCAATCCTGACTCTGAGGAAACAACAAACACTAAGTTGAAAGTTGAGCCTGAAGGTAGAAAGCCACAGAAAGTCCACTCATTCCCTGAACTCCTGCCAGAGAGTTAGAAAGGCTCAGCTGGTCATTTTACATCTTTACTGTCTATGACCTCCTCAAGTCATGGGCGGGGGGAGAAGAGAGAAGGGGGAATTTGGCTGGCTGAAGAAAGAGAATAGTGCTTTATGGCTAGGGAGGCGAGAGAGAGGCAGACTGCTGCAAAAGGGGACAAGAGGCACACTGTTTTAAAGAGGCAGCCCATGCGGTGAAGCCCCCTTTCACATGGAGTAGGCTAAGGGAGCACCATCACTCCCCTTTAAGTGATGAAATACCAGGTTTGGTTAAGACCTGCTGTGGGCATTGTGCTAGCCGCCCCTTTTTAGTGGGGCTGGAAAGAAATTTTTCCCTTCCCTCCAGATTGGCCCTGTTGGATTTGGGTTTTTTTTGCCTTTCCCACAGCAGCTTAAGGAGGGCTCTGTTCAAGTGTGTCATGAAGAGAGGTAGGCTAGATGTCGCAATTCATTATATAAATGGACAGATGTCCGGTGTAGATACTTCATTGGGAAGGTATGCAGTGACAGAATAAATGGCTTGGTAAAGGACTTAAAGGAGGTGTTGGTTAAAGGAGTGGGGGTGGGGGTGGAGGAGAAGGAGGAGGTGGGGACTCCTATGACTGCTATGGCAGGGTGCACACACCTCTTTCTTATAGCCCACTTTAACCCTCCTACAAGGGGGGTGGATGGTAAGGTCCCAGCAACGGGTTGGCTGGGGGACCTGGATGGAAGAAGAGGAGAGGGTGGCAGAAGCCCCCTGTAGGGAGACAGGGTGGCTGCCCTCTGAACCTGAGGGTAAAGGGCCTTTCCCTCAGCCGGAGTGGGCGGGGCCAGCCCAAGCTTGCTCCACCCCCCGGAAGGGGAGGGGTGGAACAGGAAGTATAAAGGGCGGGGCCCTTAGCTCAGTTAGGGCAGCACCAGGGAGGGAGGCAGATGCAGACCGTGAGCTGCTCCCTTCAGACCCTGCTGCCATGCTAGGGGAGGCCCTGGACCAGTGGAGACCTCACCTGGAGGACGGACTGGGGCTGCCAGGACTGCCCGCGGCCGAGTACCCAGAGGAACTGGAGGAGCCGGAGGGGGAGCTGGAGGTGCCAGCTGCCGAGTACCCAGAGGAGCTGGAGGAGCCTGAGCCTGAGGGGGAGCTGGAGCTGCCAGCAGCGGACTACCCTGACGCACCGGCGGGACCAGAGGGATTCGGACGAGCGATCGGGTAGGAAGTAGCCCAGGGACAGAGCTGCACAGTGGTGAGTCTATATTGCGGAAAGACCCCGCTGATCCAGTGGCAGGACCCTCGCCCTGCCACTGTCAGGGCCCTGGGCTAGAACGCAGTGGTGTAGGGTGGGCCTGCGTTCCCCTACCCGGCCGAGCCACGCCGGGACCTTTGCCGGCGCTCCCCTGCCTGAGGGGCGCGCTACTGACTTTTGCCGGCGCTCCCCTGCCTGAGGGGCGCGCTACTGACTCTGGCTGGTGGCCGCCCCGCCGCTAATTCCCCATGGACGGAGGCGTGACTCAAGCCAGCCAGTGACCTCGTAGCTCCCCACCTCCCCCTAGCGGGTAGGTGGGCCGACACGGATCACACCCCCCAAAAAGTTATTGAATGAACTTGGGGTTACCTACACTGTACACTTATCTGCCGGGTAGTCCCAGATATCTAATCAAGTTGTGGACTGATTAAAACCATATGTAATGTCTCTCCTCTCCTTCTTTCAGTATAGCTGAACAATCACCAGGTGTGGGAACCAAGCTCTTGGCATGGGCGACTCACTGAATCCCTTAACAATTTAACACAGGTGCAGGTTCTACTCTAACTATTCTTCACCTAGAGTAGAAGCTTAAATGAGCCTCAGGATATGCATATTGTGCTCTCCCTGATCTGAAAAAAAGTGGAAGCAGGACACAGTTTGATGGAGAGAGGTCCCCTGCAGACTGTGATCAGTGGAGGAAAGCCACCTCTTTTATACCCAGAAGATATTGAAAAAGGGAGATGCATCCTATCCCTTTTTGCCCCACACAGACACAAGAAACTTTTGTGATCAAGCTGGGAGAAGAGAGGCTCCTCTCAGTCTCTAGCCTGGGCCTGAAGCTGAATGGCCACTAGCTACATGCACTTCAGAATAGGGAGCAACTCTCATTTCTACACAGCCTAGGGAATTCATGGAACTTTTATGGCTCAGTAGAGGTAAGTTTTGCCCAGAGTTTTTCCTCCTATTCCCCAAAATAAAATAAAATAAAATAAAAAGGCTGAAGGATTGGTTCTATTGAAGTCAATGGCAGAACTCCCAATAACTTCAGTAGGGCCAAGATTTTACGCAAAAGATTTAACTTAGTTGACCAATTCCATCTCTTTTCTAATTTGGCTTATTTTTAAAGTTTGCAGCTACCTTCACTGAAACAGACCATTTTTCTGAGCAATTACTATGCTAAGAGGACACCAGCTTATTTCAACTTCGATGAAAATCTGAGATACGAACAACTGAACTGAGCTTGTCTGATAAGTTCTCAGTGTTCAACATAGAAGAAAATGTCTGTTAGCTAGATTTATCTGGATTTTGAATCTTTAAACATAATGCTTTCATTATCTCATCTAAAATTTTTAACACTCTATGGGCAAACTACATCCTGCAGTGTAGAAAACTTGTAAGCTTAATATCCTATATTACTTGCCTAGGATATACCCATTTATGACTCTCTTTTAAAGGAAATAATGGTCCTGAATGGTATACAATCTCCAAATTAACTTCTGGAAAAAATAATTTAATATGGAAAAACCAATCTTCCACTGCATAATTTATGAGAACCTGGCATTTTACTTAAGCTGATAAACATTTTAATATATATTTTTGTACATGGCTTTTAATATCTGTTTCTGTACTTGGTTGTACTACAGTTTATGACTTTCACCCAATTTTTAATAAAATAAACCTAATTTATTAAAACAAAGTTCTAATTTTAAATGTTCAGAAGTATCAGGTCCTCTTTCTTACAGTATCAATACATGAAGTCAATTTGCAATAACCCAGTTTCTACATATTTAAAACATTCCTATATCACACTTTTATAAACCACATGCATTTTCCAATAATAAATTTTCTGCACAACTAAATATTAAATAGCTTCTTTTTAAATCAAGGATCAAGTGTATCACCCCTTGACTGTCCTACTGCAATGCAACACACCTGGGCATGAAGACTTTAGCACTTAGGAAAACTCCTACTGGTACAGAATGCTGCAGCAAGTCTCCTCCCCAACACTGGCTACTGTGAACACATCAGACCTCCACTCTGCTCATTACACTGGCTTCCCATTGAATATCAAATCAAGTTCAAGCTCTGAGTCCTCAGCTTCAAGATGCTCATGGGCCTCGGCCCAGAGTATCTAAAAGATCAGCTAAAGCTCTTAGATGAAGACCATGGGTGAGAACTCTGCTCATCTGGCACAATGGAACTCTACAATAAAGGTAAAGCAGGATACAGAGCTTTCTCAAGAGCTGGCCCAAGACTGTGGAATGAACTCCCACAGGAACTAAGGACTATCACAAGCCTCAGCATCTTCTACTCTAAGTGCATGATTCATTTCTTTGATCTTCCCTTCTTTAACATCATCAATATATAGTTCTATCAGTATGCACACATGCATGTGCTTGTGTATTTACACTTACGTATTTTTAAAAAATCCAGAACTCTCCATTGCACACTTCTTCCCCTGGAGACAGGATGGAAGAGCAAACATGTGGCAGGGATTAGTCACCTTGTTTAATGCACTACTGGAAGGTTCTCAGATACTACAGTGATGCATGAGGTATAAGAATATATAGAATATAATGAATTACTTTAAAAACAGATCAAAGTTATTCAAAACCCAGTGAAAGATCACTTTTAATTTAACCTATATTGCTTTCCTAAACTCAATATTAGGGTGTCTGGAATGTGTTGAATTATCTATCAGTTTCATATCATCAGTGTGCTAGTAGAGCTTTGTAGATTAATAAAAACAAGACAGCTTTAGTCTAAACAACATCAGACATGTACACAACATATGAATGCAGGGAAAGGGGTGGTAGGAGGCAACAAAAAAGCATTGTGACTCAGCAGTGTGATAGCCATGGCATGGATTTTCTATCTAGATATTTATACCATGACCTATTTATACATGCATGTGTGTATATACACACACACACACACACACACACACACACCAAATATCTTATATGATTATATAAGTTCAAATGGGTAATGTATTTGGTATCTTTCCTACTACCTGTTTTTCTCCAAATTATAGCCTTGAAAGACCATGTAATATAGCTATTGCGAAGACAGGTAAGAGAATGCTTAAAAATGTGAGCAAATACAAATCAAGTCTGGAGAATATGCAACCTAGGGAGTTAAATGAATTAAATACCAAATTTATTGAACCACTGATTAAGAAATGGGGAGTATAATGAGGTAAATAATTATCAAGTAATTCTTTAATCTTTTTCTTTGAGAATTGTCTGCCAACAAAATCAAGATGTGTTCACAGATAATTTGTGATCAGTATAAGAGGTAAAATTCAAATAATTCAACATAGATCATTCTCCCAGCTCTATTTCTAAGTGTAATTTCAATCCCTAGTCAGATAATAGAACGAATATGAAGCGAACAAATGGAAAAATGAACAATAAGCAGCATGGCTATAAGCATGTCATATTCTGCCTCAATTGTATTACAAAAATGATTCATGTTAGATTGGCTATGAACACTGTCATATAGATGTAAAGCTGACTGAAGGATAGTAATAAGAAACATTATATTGAATTGGTGGAAGACATATCTGATGGATGGTGAAGTGCTGGGTATGATTTTATTTCAGTTTTTCATTAAAGGGCTGAGAGAAGGAGTAAATTTCACATTAATTAATTCCACAAATACAATTGAGAAAAAAAGATACAAAGGAACCTTAAGGCTACAAATACACAAACATACTTTAAAAACAAATATTTGCCTTGTAAAATACCAGCAAATCCATCTGCAAGAAAATTAAAAAAGACAATCAGTTATTCAATGGGAGGACCATCACTGTAAAGAAGTAATTTTGAAAGGGAGGTAGGAGTGTTAGTGGTCAACAAGTGAGGCAGGAGTGTGCAGGGGATGTGACAGTGAAAAATAGTCAACAGCATATTGAAAGGCATTACATCACTGACTGGACAAGCAAAATTCCCTGTCTATATGGTTCTAGGAAAACAGCCCCAGATTACTGCATGTCTGGTACCTCATTACTAGAAAGATGTAGGAAAATTGGATGGAGTTCAGAAAAAAAAGAAATAAATATGAATGTGGAAAGACTGATCTATGAAGAAAGATTAAAAGAGCGAACAGCCACATTATCCCTAGTACTCAATGTGAATACACAAGTGAGTGCAAGTAGTCTTCTGCATCTCCACCCATGGGTCCCTAGCTTAAGGGATCACAGTACTGCTTATTCTTTTACACCTCTGGGGGGGATGCCCATCTCTCCAAAGGAGTGAGGGTGGGGGGTGGAATGAAGCAAGAGGCCATGACCTCACTCTACAGATTGGTTGGTGGAGATGGCTGGAGCTATAGGATGGTAGAGCTTGCACAGTTCCATGTGCACCAAGTACATGATAAAGCATAATCCCTCCCCCAGCCTTTTTGGGATGGTGTGGCTTGCCCATAGCGGTGGCTAAATGCCAGAATCTTCCTTCTGCCTGTCCCAGACCACCCAACCTGTCCCCCAACCCCAGCAATACACTCTCCTGCCACCCCAGACCCCCACGCATAACAACCCCCACCACATATATATTCTCCAGAGCCCTGGCTTCTGCACATTTTCTAGGAAAATGTATCAAAGTGTTGGCATATCTGGGCCAGATAATTGCAACAGGTAAATATTATGCATCTGCAAGTGTGTGTTTTGCAACATACCATTTTCTTAAAGCACAATGCCGGTCCTGTGTCAGAATGTGAATATTGCACTGATCATTTTTAGATCTATAAAGCTTAGTGTTGAGTGTGAACTGCAGTTGCAATATCTTCAGTATTCTATGACTGGATAGGAATTTATTTCCTTTCATTTTAGCTTAATGGTAAAGCCTGAAAGAAAGTATTATCAATCCTTTTGGAATTATGAGTCTTGAAACACAGCAAGGGAATTTAAAGGATCTAAGGAAACTAAAATGAAATTTATTATCTCCAGCACTGGGTTTATTGCTATTGTTCTAAAATAATACTCCTGACATTTATATGATTATAAATAATTGTCAGCAATTGATATTCTGACTGCTACAGTAATTAAAAATCTACGCAGCAAATATGTTAACGCAGCATTATATTTGAGGATTTAAACATACAGAAGTCAAGGGGGATTGATTCTGTACCCTTATGCTAGTTTTATGCTGGTGTAACTCAGTTGAGGTAAGCAGTTACATGAACATAAAATTGTTTTAAGAGTAGAAAAGTCTTGAATTGTCACGGTCATTCCCAAGTCCCATGGTAACTGTACCTTGATTCTCTTATTTATGAAGTAGGGTTTTTTTTACTATATTGGATATTAAATTTGAAACCGTCTTAGGCTACCAAGAGCATGGAACTGCCAAAATCTGACCCTTTCCTATCACAAGAGACATTTTAGTGCACATGCCTTTTGCAAGCCTTCTTCACTGGGATGAATTTCACCCAGCAAAAGTCTTGCTCACCTCATTCTGGCCACTTCTGTATTTACTTTACACTATCTTAGAACTTGTCTATACAACTATTTCGTTCACAGCAAGCTGGAGTGTAAATGAATCTTGCACTTAACCTGCTGCACACCAAGCGTCTCTGCAGACCCTCCCACTGTACACCAAAAGTTTTCAAGTGCACTTTAATCTACTCCTGTTTCAAAGCATTCTATAGAAGTTTGTGTGCAGCAGCAGAGTCCATATGGACACTTGTCTGCAGCAGGCTACTGTAGATTTGCATCCTTGCTTGTGGCAAACTAAAGTGTTCATTTAGACAAGCCCTTAGACTCAATTACACTTAGTGACATGTAATTTGCACATCACTTCTGAGGAAGCTTAGCTGGTATTACTGACATACTAAAGAGAAGGACGTAGCAAGAAATGCAACAAGAGGATATAAAATATTTACATTAAAAGACTGGGTGGGTGAGGAAACATCTTTTATTGTACTAACTTCTGTTGTGCTTATACAGAGCTCTTTTTCACATCTCATGAAAGCAGGTGTTCACTATCTTAGAATTCCTTAGATTTGTTCCAGATGCAAATGACAAAAATGATCAAAGCGATGGAATGCAAGCCATATGAGCAAAGGCTGAAGGAACTGGGTATGTTTAGTTTGGAGAAGAGATTAAGGGGGGGACATGACAGCAGTCTTCAAATACTTGAAAGGCTGGCATCAAAAAGATGGAGAAAAATGTCTCTTATCAGAGAGGGCAGGGTAAGAAGCAGTGGATTAAAACTACAGCATATCAGATTTAGATTAAATATTAGGAAAAACTTCCTAACTGTAAAAATAGTAGGACATTGGAAGAAACTGCCTAGGGAAAACTGTGGAAGCTCCTTCCCTGAGGTTTTCAAAAAGAGGCTGAAAAGCCATCTGTCTTGGATGGTTTAGACAACAGATCCTCCATCTCAACAGGGGGTTAGATTAGATGACCCTTTCAGTCCCTTCTAACCCTATGATTCTATGATTATTTACCTTGAATGACTATATATCTTTTGCTGAAATAGTGAGAATTTGAAATCAGGTTCTACTGATGCGGTGTCAGAAAATATAGAAATACTGCTCTTCAGTGATGGAGAGGCAAATTGTGTTGGAATATAAATTCTATGCTCTGCCCTCTCCTCATGCTCTGAGTTTGGAAAGAAGTGGTCATTCCTGCTATAGTAACCAAGCTGCTGTGGATACAATCTCATGAGACCCATGAGAATTAAACACGGTTTCAAGGGGAGCTGGGTGTGTACAACTGAAGGTAGAATTTGTCTTAAAGGAAATTCATTGCAAAACTTTATTTCAGTTTCTAATGGGCTAGTTTACATCACTAGGTCAGCAACCATCATTTTTCTGAGGTGACTTCTGAGATGAGGACTAGTTCTATGCCAAGATGGTGACATTTTGCCATTTAGGAATTTTATTCTCTCCGAACATATGAGTAAGCTTTTTCAATGCCTGTAAATTCCTTTCTAAGGAAGATTTTAGACAAGGTTTGTTAGTCAAGGTTTCATGCTTGAGCTTTGTTCATAAAATGGTCAAAACAAATATAAATATCTATACAAAGATATTTCATGCCTTAATTCTAATTTATGAATGCTAATAATGCTGTTGGTGGCAGAGGCTTCCTTTCAACTGAAGAGTGAAAGACTTGCTAAGATGCTAAACGTAAGTGTGCTGTCACAGCTACCTAAACTTGGAATAAGAGGATTCCAGTTTTCTGTTTTATTAGGCTGATTATCTTAACAAAACACAGCAAATAATGTACATCTCCTGATTCAAAATAACCCTTTTCCAAATAGCCATTATGTCAATACCAATGCAACATGAAGATATTGTACATTTTATAGGCATGCAGATTCAGCTGAAGCTATACACAGTGCACCACTCGAGTGGTGCACAAATTGACAGCCAATTTCAATTAGCTATTCAAGCTGTGAGCTCCAGCAAAATATACTGGGTAATGCAATAAAGCGACTGATCAAATTGTCAGACAGCACTATTGATCTTAACCTGTAGAATCCTCACCAATAAAGGGAAGGGGAGGGAAGGGGTGGGGGAACAGCTTCCAGAACGCAAAACACAACTGCACAGTTATCAATAGTAGAACACCCGCACTAATCATTCTACCATATATGTTCCTCCAACAAAAAAATGCACTACATTTATATTTCAACTATTGTATCATAAGGAGTGTCATGTGTGGCTATAAAATCCCAATAATGATACTGGAGAGGAACAAAGGTAGTTTATTTCTGGGAAGAGGCAATCTGTTCTGGCTACAAACAAAAGAAAAGCTGTTCCTGTTACAAGAGACACAGAACCATGCCTTCAGAATGTTTCCACTGACTGACAGAAAGGTGTTGTGAATTTAAAAGGAATAACCAAGTACTGTGCGGCTGCCTTTGCCTACAGTCAGTGAGAATGGTGCAGATATTTATGCTGCTCTAGAATTTGCTTTTGGAGCACTACACTGTTGTGATTATTACAGTGTACAATAAGATTCCAAAAATATTTCTGAAATCTTCTAAATCCCAGGTTACAGTGCAACAAAAACTGACAAATACCACTTCTATAGTCTCATTTGAAACACCACAGTATGAGGAAACAGTTTCTAAGGACTTTCAAATCTGGTCTGTGCCAAAAATGTTTGTTTCACATTAGTTAGTGAAACCACGGCAGTTTTTAAAATCAGTGTTAAAGGTATGTTTTCTGAAAAAAGCATGTCCAACATGAAAGTTTCCAAAGCAGGCCAGTTTGTTATCTGTGTTATCCTCAGTATGTTTCTAATTCATAGTAGAATCTCCCAACACAATGATTATACAAGTAATATCACAGTCTTAGCTGACTGCACTTGTTTGTTAGCTTAGATATTTATTCAGTGCTCATGGCCAGTGGCTTGCTGCTAGGATTGCCAGTTTTGGTTGGATGTATTCCTGGAGATTTAATCAGATGACATAATCTAATTAAAGATTAATCTTTAATTCCTGAAGAGTCCAGGCCAATTCTGGAAAGTTGGCAACCCTTCTTGCTGCTGATCTCAAATACTGAACTACATGTACAGTAACTACATTCTTATTGAATTACTATAATTGTTGCATAAGTTCTGTAGCTAATTTTATTCAAAATTGTCAGTGTTAAACACTCACATTTTGCACAAAATTGATCAGAAAATGAAAGCTACTAATATCTTGTATTTACCATAAGACTGTCTCTCCATAAGGTCCCCAAAGCACTTCCTAAACTATTTAGAGGATTCTCTCAGACACCCTTGTAGTAATATCTACATGCTCAGAAATGCCCTCTTATTCTGTGTGCCTCACTTTCTGGGTGCCCAATTTTTGATGCCTTTAGCCTGGACACCCACAGCTGCCACAGACTTCAATTAAAATTTTAGGTGCCCAGCACTTAAGAAAACCAGGTCCAAGGGTTCTTTCTGAGCTTGGATGGAGAGGAGGGGAGGTAGCAGTTGCAGCTTCCTGATTCAGAGTGACCTGGAACCAGTGAAAGTTAGGGCTGCAACAGCCCTAATACACACCAAATCTTCCCTCCATCCCCCACCTTCCCCTGACTTACAGTTGGTGGCTGGTGTAGGAGTCCCCAGGGAGCACTGCAGAGGTGGGTTGCCTGTTCATTTTCAGGAGCAGTTTTAGGAGTTACAGCAGAGGAGCTAAGGGAAAGGAGGGGCAGAATGTATTGATTGGAGGAGGGAGAAGAGCCCCGAATTAATTAGCTGGCTGACTGATTTTATTTGGTACAAATATTTTTTTAGAAACAATCTGGGAGTAAGAATCTAATTGCCAGCCCCAGCCCCACCATTTGGGCACCAGCTGCAAGTGTTTATGAGAACGTGATCCTCCATGATGTTATCTCAACTTCCACATTGCAGGATCAGGCCTTCATAAAAGTAGCACATTTACCAAATTTATTATTTATAGGAGGGAAGTAGTTCTCTATTCTGACAAAAAAAAATCCTATTTTTGTAATAATAGAATGTCACTTATGTTCATCTGAGTTTATTTTATCCTCCAGTGAGAAAATAAAAGGCTAGTGAAGAAAAATGTTACTGAGCTAAATTGAATTTAGGCTATTTTAAAATAAAACTGAATTATTAATTAAATTTTATATGCTGTTGGGCATAAAATAAAATAGGTTCCATTATTCTCTGGATCTTTCAAATATGTGGTACATGGGCATTACCAAGAATACAAGTTTATGAGAAAAAAATCTAAACAGCATTGTGCTGCATTTAGCTAAATACAAAAGTGTCTCTGCATTAATTTAAAAGTTATTCTGCATTAAGGAATGCAAAAGCATGAAGCATTAGATACAAATTTTAACAATGAGGGATGATTTTTAAAAAATTAAAATGTTCTTTATTTCCAGACCATCCTATTCTACACCGGTTCTCGTACTGTCCTTATGACCGGGTATCCAAGTTCTTCGCATACTCTACAGCAGTGTAAGAGAAAGAAAGAATACCCTGATTCTGCAACTGACTGTGCCCCTGGGTAGCTCCACTGAAGTCAGTCCTGCTCCCATCATGAAAATTTGGTTGCAGAATGGAGTCACACATTTCAAAAGCATTTTTCTTTCTGGTACATATGGACACTTCAATTCTCAGATCAGAGATAGTTCATATACTAAATCAGGGGTGCAACTTCACTCCATTTATCTGATAAGACTGCTCTACAGCCAAAATGCTTCTGAAATAAATGTAGTCAAACTTTACTAATTCTGGGTCACTGAGAACAAAAATGATGCTTAAAATTGTTGATTGGCTCTAGTTTTCAAGATATGCTATTGGGTCAGTATATACGACCCTTGACTTGGGAATAGCGGAGGATAAGTGAGTTATAAAGGGAAGGGATCTCAATTTAAACCAGAAATAACTAAAATACATCTTTGACTGGATCTATGAATAAATCTATGACTGGGTTTGGACAGTACTTGCTTTTTAGGCAAAACAATGAATGATGCAATCTGAAGCTGGTATTGCATCATACATGATATGAATTGCATCATGTTATCTCTAGAAGTCATGGATGATGCAATCATAACAAAGCTTAAATCACTCTGCTGACCAAATTGCCCTATATCAGCTCTAGAAATCATACGGTGTCGTGCTCTCTTATTTGTCAGTGTTTGATTTTGCAAAGGGACACATTTCCGTTTAGCCAAAGTGAGCAGAGATGCCTCGTACTTGTGTGAACAGTGCAGATAACTTCTGCTATGTTTGTGGTGAAGTGACTTTTGCATCACAAAAGCGCAGTATAACGACTATGGTTAAGAAAGCCTATCACCTTTATTTTGGCTGCAAAATTGGAGATCAGGACAAGAAGTGGGCCCCAGACATATGCTGCAACACTTGTGCAACAAATCTTCGCCAGTGGTTGAAGAGGAAAAGGAAATCTATGCCTTTTGCAGTGCCAATGATTTGGAGAGAACCAACAGATCATACCAGCAATTGTTACTTCTGAATGGTGCCTCCAGTTGGGAAAGCTGTGTCAAAGAAGAAAAAGTGGACTGTGCATTATCCAAACATTCCATCAGCTATACGCCCAGTACCTCATGGAGAAGAACTGCCGGTTCCTGATGCACCAGAATCATTCTCACTTGAGTCAGACAAGGAAAGGAAGGGGAGGGACAGGGTTGTGAGTTCAGTCTTTGAGGGGGCCACTTAGGGATCTGGGGCAAAAATAGTACTTGGTCCTGCTAGTGAAGGCAGGGGGCTGGACTCAATGACTCAATGACCTTTCAAGGTCCTTTCTAGTTCTAAGAGATAGGATATCTCCATTAATTTTTTTTTACTTTTTTTTAGGATGAAACTTCTGGTCCTGAACCATCAATGTCACAGGACCCACATTTTCTCCCATCCTCCTCCTCTGAACCACACCTCATAACACAAGGTGAACTGAATGACCTTGTCAGGGATTTGGAACTACCCAAGAGTAAGGCAGAGCTGTTGGGCTCCAGACTACAGCAGTGGAATCTCCTGGTAGGTGATGTTAGCGTTTCCATGTTCCGTGACCATCAAAAGGATCTTGTCCCATTCTTCTTCATGGAAGGTGATCTTGTAGCCTGCAACAACATCGATGGTGTGATGGCAGCCCTCAACATCGTTCACGTTCCAGATGAGTGGAGACTGTTCATTGATTCATCGAAGACGAGTCTTAAAGCTGTTTTACTGCATAATGGCAATGTTTTGCCACCAATTCCAGTTGGTCATGCAGTCCATATGAAGGAAACCTATGACAACATGAAACAACTTTTGAGGTGCATAAATGATGACCAACATCAGTGGCAGCTTTGTGGCGATTTGAAGGTTGTTGCTCTCTTGCTTGGTCTGCAGACTGGATACACAAAGTACTGCTGTTTTCTCTGCGAATGGGATAGTCATGCAAGAGATTCCCACTACATCAAGAAAGATTGGCCACTCCGACAGTCATTGGATCCTGGGTGGAAAAGTGTTCAGCATCCACCACTTGTTGAATCAAGGAAGATTTTGTTACCACCCTTACACATCAAGCTGGGTCTGATGAAGAACTTTGTCAAGGCCATTGACAAAACACTAGCAGCTTTCAAGTACCTCCGTGGAAAATTTCCAAAGTTAAGTGAAGCTAAGATAAAGGAAGGTGTCTTTGTTGGTCCTCAGATTCGTGAACTTCTTTGAGATGATGCATTTGACCATGCACTGCGTGGCAAGGAAAAGACAGCATGGAAAGCCTTCCAGTTAGTGGCAATAAATTTTCTCGGAAACAACAAGGCAGACAACTACAGGTTGTTGGTGGAAAACCTCCTCAAGGCATACAAAAGCCTTGGTTGCAACATGTCACTAAAGATACATTTTTTGCACTCTCATCTAGATTTTTTTCCACCGAACTGCGGAGCAGTGAGCGACGAGCACGGCGAGCGATTTCACCAGGACATTGCAACAATGGAGAAACGCTCTCAGGGCAAATGGAGCCCATCAATGCTTGCAGACTATTGCTGGACAGTGACAAGAGATGCTCCATTTAATGAATACAAGAGACAAGCCAAGAAGCGCCGAGTCGACACTGAATAGGACTAAACTATGTACATAATATTTTTTTGCCTTTTGTTTCATAATAAATTTTATTTATAGAACCCTTTTGTTGATTTTTAAAGTGTTACATAAACAGGACAGGTGAAATATCATGTAATGCAACCATAAACACATGAAAAGACCTAGGTTTACAATTTATGATTAAAACTCTACTATCTACACAATATACATAGACATAAAATGTAAAAACTTAAATATCTCAGAAACAGTAGCCAATCAGTTGTTTTAATTGTCATATTTGAATTCAGCACATCAAAATGCATAACAAATAGCACATTTTATCTCTGAAGCAGACGACTTCTCAAAAATTGTAGACAGTGTAATAAAAGTGATACTAGCTTTTAATCAGAAACACCCTGACTGCTTTGAAACACTAGATTTTTCTGTTAAATACCCGTTTGTGTTCAAAAGGGACAGTTACAGAACTGAATAAATGGTTAGGTCAATAGAACATATATGCAATTACACAATAAGTTAGATAAACAGAAAGAACACAAGACAGAGAAGCATCTATTTTTAGAGAGTGATATTATATCATTATAACTGAGTAGGCATTTAAAATGCCTAGTAGAGTCTTATTTCCCAAGGTCAGAATCACTGAATGCTGTTATAATTTAGGGGTGAGTTTGCATGTGTCAATTTTTGTTCTTTTATATGTCAAGAGTAATAGATTGTCTAAGATCCATCTTTTTTTTTTTAAACCATTCCTGAGTTTGTAGGATTTGTGCAATGATTTATTCCACAGCTCATATTTTTTTATATTTTGTCAAGACGTATCTTAATTGTAGGGTTCTCTTTTGTGAGCCATGATATGGCTGTATGCTTTCTAAGAGCTACTGTTAAATTTGACTGTTTTTCTGTATTGTTTTGAAAGGGGATTCCAGAATAGAATAGGGTTTGTATGCTTTCCTCTTCCCGCCCCTCAACTGTATGCTGTAGGTATTCTTGCAAGCTGTTGAATATGTCTGATCAGAAATTTGGCATCTAAGGGCAATCTCAGAAAATGTGTGTGTGGTTATCCACCCCAAAAAATACTGGGGATGTCCGGATTCATTTTTAAGTGATAACCAGTATGTAGGAGAAAGTGGGTGACTATTTTCCACTGGAATTCTCCCCAGAAGGGTGTGCCATATGGAGATGTCAGGGACTTTGGAATTCCAATTTCCATTTCTATTTTATATGTAGCGATTACACTGTTTTTATATCATTTAGGGTTCCATAAATTCTGGATGTTAGGTCTTGCTGTTTGCATTAGCCTTTTCTATTCATTTTCAGATTTGGACAGGAGTGGCGGTATATTTCCCTAACCAGATCACTGCCTGAATTATGTTGCATTGTATTTGATAACCAAATGACTTGTCGTCATTAGTTATGACACACTGTTTTAATTTATGCCCCACGTTCATGCTGCATCAGACAGATGTAACATAGTGTATGCAGTTAGATGCTACGAGGTGTTCTTGAAAGCAAAAATTAAAGTAACTGATTATTTTTCCTACCTCCTCTTTTATGCAAATTAGTGATCTGAACACTTTGCTAAAAATACAAATGACTATCAGTTTATTATTATTAATGTTCTCTGAGATGTCCATAAGGGAAACCATTTTCAAACAAACCATTTAGGCCAAATCCTGCCCTGTGTTATAAAAACCTTGCTCCCCTCCTCTCCCAATACATTCATGTAGGTGCCCCTATATGTGCACCTAACCGCTGCAGCTCCCACTACAAAAACTCAAGAGTTTGGCTTTTATCTTGGTTCTCTTCACAGTGGGAGGGTAAGTGTTGGGGGGGAAGGCAGTAGATTAAATTTGGAGTCTGGAGTTATATAGAAGGAATGGGTTCCTGGTATGAAGGAGAAGAGAGGAGAGAAAGATTATAGTTCTTGAATACAGTGGTGAAAGCTAAAAAAATTACACTATAATGGACAAGTGATTCATAGATTCATAAAAAGAACAGGAGTACTTGTGGCATCTTAGAGACTAACAAATTTATAATAAATTTGTTAGTCTCTAAGGTGCCACAAGTACTCCTGTTCTTTTTGCGGATACAGACTAACATGGCTGCTACTCTGAAACCTGTCATAGATTCAAGGACTGGAAGGGACCTCGGGAGGTCATCAAGTCCAGTCCCCTGCCCCCATGGCAGGACCAAATACTGTCTAGACCATTCCTGATAGACATTTATCTAACCTACTCTTAAATATCTCCAGAGATGGAGATTCCACAACCTCCCTAGGCAGTTTATTCCCGTGTTTAACCACCCTGACTGTTAGGAACTTTTTCCTAATGTCCAACCTAAACCTCCCTTGCTGCAGTTTAAGCCCATTGCTTCTTGTTCTATCCTTAGAGGCTAAGGCGAACAAGTTTTCTCCCTCCTCCTTATGACACCCTTTTAGATACCTGAAAACTGCTATCATGTCACCTCTCAGTCTTCTCTTTTCCAAACTAAACTAATTGGTTCCCAATTAACTAGGTGTTCCTTTTGTAAAAACAGTGAATTTTTAAAAAAATCTTGAGACTAAATTTAATACAAAACTCAACTGAATAAAACATCAAGAGGAAATATTATATTCAATGCATTATGTGTGTATTTCTTTTTAAATCTTCATTTTAAAAACTTCTGTAAAAGGCCAGAGTTTAAAATTTCACCACTGTTCATCAGCACTTCCATAAAAAAAAAATCACCGTTGATCCTTGGCACTCCACATTAACTCTCTACTTATGTGGGACAGTATTAGGAATTATTGCCATCCATTAGACTAAATGGATATGCGACAGAATAAAGTTAAGAGGGAAATGTATTAAAATTTGAGCCCTGTCTCTAAGTTAACAGGCAGGGAGCTAAATTCTGATTGAGACCTTCAGCAAGAATTAACTACCAAGCATGTTCAAATACCCATTTAAGCATGTGCACTATGGGCAAAATTCACCCCATACCACAGTTCACCATTGGATACCCATTAAAACCGTATCTTGAAGCCCTAACTTGTGCTGACTCTCTATGGGGTAAATTTCACCCTACATGAATTACTCTTACAATGAAAGGATTCCCAGTATAATAGAGGTGTCACTATAGTTCAGCCATTTTAAATTCATGTTCACATAGCTGGATAACCTCTTCATATTTTGATTTTGATCTTAACAGAAGTTACGAATGGACACATGGCACGCTGCTAAGAAGCCAGCTAACCACACTCATACACAACCCTCTCCTCCTGAACACTGCTATTTACTGGAAAACAGATAAAAATAAGTAAAACTATTAATCTGAGCACCACGTTGGTAAGCTGTGGCCGATGAAGATCCAAGCTATAAAAATCAAATGTGAATTAGCACTCACTGCCCACTAGACTTCAACAAACTTGTCTTTATCAGTAGTAGACTAGGAGATAGAGTGGTGAACCAAAAAAAGAACAGGAGTACTTGTGGCACCTTAGAGACTAACAAATTTATTTCAGCATCAGCTTTCGTGGGCTGCAGCTCACTTCTTCAGATGCACAGAGTGGAACACACAGACAGAAGATATTTATACATACAGAGAACATGAAAAGGTGGAAGTACACATACCAATTGTAAGAGGCCAATCAATTGAGATGAGCTATCAGTAGCAGCAGAAGAAAAAACTTTGAAGTTATAATCGAGATGACCCATAGAAGGAGTGAGGAGAACAAATGGGGGGAAAAAAATTCAATTAGTGTAATGACCCAACCATTTCCAGTCACTGTTTAGGCCTAAGTTAATTGTGTCTAATTTGCATATTAATTCGAGTCTATTCAAACCTGGGCAGATCTAGATATTGAACATCAGCTAGGAGACTAAACTGCTTTCTCTGCCAATGAAGACATTAAATCTACTACAGAAAGAAACAACTATTAACAACTGAAATTTTAGATCTGAACATGATTATATAATGTTTTCCCAATTATTTAGAGATTAAGATAGTGAAAAATAAATGGAAAATAATTTCTTGGGACGATTCATAAACCATCTTCAAAAGGGATACTAGTATGATAATGTGGTGTAGTGCAGAAGGTTTCAGTGGAATCTACTTTCCATTGGACAATGTGGACATGAATTAGGTATTTTATAGTTCGCGCTAGCAGGGACTACCCAGGGCAGATACAGCACAACACTTTAGCAGGTACTGCAGCTTACACCCCCATAGGCCAGACAGCAGGGCCATATTGACAATCCCTTACGCTTCTGTAAGACATTTGACTTTGACTGTTCATTTTGATTAAGAAACTAGAATAATACAAAATTAACATGGCACACATGAAATAGCTTAAATATTTGCTGACCGGTCTCAAAATGCAATTGTAAATAGGGAATCAGTGTCAAACAGGTTTGCTTCTAATGGATCCCACAAGGGTTCTTGGCCCTACACTATTTGATGTTTTTATCAATGACCTGAAAAATAAAACAAAACCATTACCAATAAAGTTTGCAGATGATACAAAGATTAAGGAGGTAGGTAAATAATGAAGAGGACCAGTCATTGATAGACTGAGATCTGGATAGCTTAGAAAGCCACATTCAAGCAAACAACACAACTATGTTTAGCTGTATTAAAGTGTGTAACTAAGAACAAAATCTGTAGGCCATACTTGCAAGAGATGGGCCTATCTTGGCAAGCAGTGACTCTGAAAAAGATTTAGAGGTTACTATGGATAATCAGCTGACATTAGCCCCCCGTGAGATTCTGTGGCCAGAAGGGCCAATGCAATTCCTGGATATATAAATGGGGGAATAGTAGGTAAAAATAGAGAAGTTCTCTGTATTTGGTACTGGTGTGACTGCTGCTGCAATACTCTGTCCAGTTTGGGTATCCATACTTCAGTTTATCAACATCCTTCTTGGAGAGGGTTCAGAGAAGGAAGGGCCACGAGAATGTTTAAAGAAATGGAAAATATGTCTTATAGTGCAACACTCAGGGAAGCCAAACTATAAAAAAGAGGATTAAAATGTGACATGATATTTGACCTTCAAACAAGGTGGGGCGAGCAGTTCCCCACTGCCTTAGGGAGCAACCTGTTTTCTCTCTCTGTTTTTGGGTTCATTTGTATCTTTTTAAATTTTATTTCGTAGAATTCAGAACAACCTTCCAGCGAGAGAATCCATGTTTTTATCTCACTTCCCTGTGTGCCTGCTGCAAACTCACCCTCCTCACTTTCCCGAAGTTTTTCTTTGATTAACATGTTAACACAAATTAAACAAACTAAAGTCCAGCACAAACATTCTCCCCCATTTTGGTTGTTCTAATCTTTGAACTGCTCAGCCCAAACCCTAGCTTCTTCTATAGAGAGCCCATTCCACCACCCTTATATCTAGGGCATGTTAAATGGGCTGCACCTTCCACAGTGAGTCACTAGAGCTCATATAGCATCTGACGGCAGGGAATCCATAAAAGTAGATCCTGAGAAGAACCCAACCTCCCTTTATAAGTATTCATACCAATTCCTATATATTCTCACACACACACATACGTATGTGTGGTGGTAATATGAATTACAAAGCAATGTAATAAATTGCATTTTTCATGCACTTTTGACCACCTCACTTGTACCAACTATTTCACCTCCACCAGTACTTAGTATATTATTCAAAATTTTTGAGCAGTTTGAAATTGCCAGCATTTTTTGCAACAACTTGCCACAGAAATATTTCCTTCTTCCTCCGCCAACAAATGTTGAGTGCACGTCTTTGTTTCTTTGCTAAATTGAATAAAAGCATTCAGATCTCTCCAAAGCTTAGAGCAATTACTGTGTATATGTAAGCAAACCTATCAAAAGAACTTTAAGTGGCCATTACTATGAGATGAACATACTACTCTATAAATAATATATTTATGCTCTTTTAAATCATAGATATGCATTTTCTTTGTTAGAATAGCATTAGAATGATCCATGATGATTTGGATTTAACAGTATTGGAAAGAGAATATTTTAAGGGACAGCTTCAGCTTTTAAATTGTTTTATTGTTAAAGAGACAACAATTGGATTTCTATTATTGGAGAAAATGTCCAGGTTTCATTAGTTGCTATAGATGTATCTTCAGGATTATGGAGACTTGAATGTGCTAATCAATATCCACTCTATCTGGCAACTAACTACAGTTCTGAGTCAAAAAAGCATCCCTCTTCAGAGCAGTATTTAAGTATGTACTGAGCGTTAAGATCTATGGGTATTAAGCATTTAAGACAACTGGACTAAAGAGCCTTCCTGAATCAGGTCCTACACTATAACACATCCATAACATACAAAGAATTCTTCAAGTAATTACATTCCATAATACTTGGAAAAATATTAATAGGCTATTGTAGGAACATTTAGCAAGTATAGGTGATAGAAAGAAACTTTAAAAAAAAAGACAGATTATGATTAATTATGGGAGTGAGGTGGGTTTTAGAAGCAACCTTTAATTTCATGTGAAGGCTATTTGTCCTAAGATAAGGGGACATATCAGGATTTAAAAGCACAATCAGCAGTCATAAATTAGCAACAAAACATACATAAGGAAGACTAACATCTGGCAAGAAATGGCATAATCACACTGACTATACAGAGAACTAAAATAAGCTATAGGTGACTATCAGAATCCTACAACTCATTCTGGATGACAATGAAAACCAGCTTTTGCGGTATCCTTAGGATTTAAGATGTAGGTGTATAAACCCACTAATGCTAATAGGTATTTCCCAAAATCCCTGTGTCAATACAAATATTTGCCTCTTTGAGGAATAAAATGAAAAGTTCAGTCTAACCACAGGATATAGTTACATCTCTTCACTAGGTTTTCACACAAGTTGGAGGTCACTTAGGCTTAGATATTTAATTATAAAAACATAGCATTGTCAAGTGAAAGATGAGGATTCCAGATTAGATTCCTCATATTTTTGACTTTATAGATGCAAGATTTAAAAAACAGGAAGATTTTCAATAAAATGAACATCACATCCACATTCAGCAATGAAAAAAATCCATCAAGTTTCTTAATCATGTACAAGCTGAAAAATACTATTTGCTAAAGCCTAAAATAATTGTAATTTCTTTGCTAGCAATGTTAATCAGTTCCCCCTCCTTGAATATAATTGCAAACTATCCAATACTTGGTAGTGGATAATTTAACTAAATATAAAAATTGCCAACATTTCAATGTCAGTTGTCTCCAAAAACAGAAAAATAAATGACATGACTTAACATGCCCAATGAAATTATTTCTATTAGTAGCGGATGAGGTCAAGTATCAACTCCTATCCAATTTCCTAAAAGCTACAAATCCATTTAAGGAAACAGAATAATCATGATCAGCTAGACAGACAAAAATATTATTAATGCAATAGCTGACACCCAGATGCAAGCCAACTGTTCTCATTATGAAAGCACTCAGAATATAAATATCCAAAATAGTGAAGACAATAAAAGATAAAACAAGTGAAACAGTGACTCAATGTAACAATCAATAAGAAAATCATCTACGTCAATTATTATTTTTCTAAGAGCAGTCTTGCATAGAGGACTAGGTGATAAATGAATGTTTACACATTCTAGGATAGAAGAGAGAAATTTGAAGGGGACAAAAATTAAAAAGTATGAAGAAAAAATTTGAATATTTTGTTCACAAAGCGAAAAATCATAGGTTGGCATGCAGACCTGGACACCCCCCACTGCCCCAATAAAACAGAAAGAATCTCACAGAAACACAATTCCTCTGCCCCCAAAAACTTGCAGTATAACCTCCTCAACAATTTGATATAAGCCTACATTAAATAAAATTAAGACAAAATAGCCTCTTATTGCATACCCTTTATACTCTAGATTAAGGTCCTGCACTATTCAGAGATCCCTATAATATCCAGGGCAATTAAAAAAAATAAAATCAGGCCCTGATCCTGTAAATATTTACAAATGAACTGAATTTTACACACTGCAAATAGTTGTATGGACCTCACTGAACGTGTGCGTACAGTTAAGCATATGTAAATCTTAGAAGAATCAGGGCCCGATTGGCACCATTAGTTTTTAATATATTTCCTTTCCTTGTTTAAATTATGTTTAAAATACTTTCAAAAAAATTAGTTTGGGGAGGAGATTTTCAAAGGGAAGAGGACTGTTAGAGGCCCAACACCCATTGAAAGTCAATGGGAGTTGGAAGTAATTTCTGCCTTTGAAAAATCTTCTATATTGTTATGGAAAATAAAAGAGCAAAACATTTTCATTGTCATTACATTGTCTTGGACAACAGAGAAGGAACCTATTTGCAACATTTCATTTCTCATAGTTAATTCATATTTGACTGCAGGACAGAAAAGGCTTAAATGTGGCGAGATTTTTTTAAAAATCAAACTAGCCAAACTCATTCAAATCAAGTTGCAGAGGGGTAGCCATGATAGTCTGTATACACAAAAACAACGAGGAGTCTGGTGGCACCTTAAAGGCTACGGGATTTATTTGGGCGTAAGCTTTCGTCGGTTAAAAAAAACAAACAATACTTCTTCAGATGCATGGAGTGAAAGTTAGAGATGCAGGTGTAAATATACTAACACATGAAGAGAAGGGAAGTTACCTTACAACTGGAGAACCAGTGTTGACAGGGCCAATTCAATCAGGGTGGATGTGGTCAACTCCCAATAACTGTTGAGTGGTGTCAATAGCAAAAGAAGGAAAATTGCTTTTGTAGTGAGCCATCCACTCCCAGTTCCTATTCAAGGCCAAAGTAATGGTGTTAAATTTTCAAATGAATTGTAGCTCTGCAGTTTCTCTTTGAAGTCTGTTTTTGAAGTTTTTTTGTTGAAGGATGGCTACTTTTAAATGTGTTATAGAACGTCCAGGGAGATTGAAGTGTTCTCCTACTGGCTCTTGTATGTTACCATTCCTGATGTCTGATGTGTGTCCATTTATTCTTTTACATAGAGACTATCCGGTTTGGCCAATGTACATGGCAGAGGGGCCTTGCTGGCACATGATGGCATATATCACATTATTAGATGTGCAGATGAATGAGCCTCTGATGGTATGGCTCATGTGGTTGGGTCCTATGATGGTGTCGCTAGAGTAGATATGGGCACAGAGTTGGCAACAGGGTTTGTTACAGGAATTGGTTCCTGGGTTAGTGTTTCTGTGGTGTGGTGGGTAGTTGCTGGTGAGTATTTGCTTCAGGTTGGAGGGCTGTCCGTAAGTGAGGATTGGCCTGCCTCCTAAGGTCTGTGAGAGTGAGGGATTGTTTTCCAGGATAGGTTGTAGATCATTGAATAACGTGTAAGTATGTAGGCAAAGGGTTCTTCAACATCAAGTTCCAGCCTAATTTGAATTAGAACAGCAGAGTCATTAACCTCCCCAAAACTAAGTGTGGAATGGAGAATCTGACAGGATCCTTCATTATGAAAGTGCTACTGCAATCATAGGAACAAAGGACAAAAATAATACCAGTTCAGGAAACCAGCAATTTACTAGGAAAATGGTCCAAGGAGCATCTTATGTGTCTTGTAGAAGCTCTCAGTTAAAATGTCATCTTTAATATTCATAGTCCATTAGATGATAGGCAAAGGTACGGAAGGGGAAACTCAAGGTTAAAGAGCTCTTTGAGCTACTGATCTGAGCCAAATTAGAAGAGTCTGATTATAACATAGCAAGGAATTGTGGATCCCCTGGTTTAAAACCAACCAACCAGGACCCTCTTGACAATTTTAAATGGAAAAAAATCCTGTCCTTTGGAATAACACATCTCTGAATGTTTTATAGGAAGACAGTGTGCATGTTCATTCATATACATAAACTCATAATAGACAGTTCACAAGTGGGCAAATTTGTTCAGATTTAAAAATTCTTCTTCCGCTATTTTTAGAACCATTCTGAAGTGTTCAGATAATGTTTTCTTCATTTCACGTTTCAGCTTGAATCCAATTCAATGGGCACTAAAAAAGGGCTTTTTCATGGTAATCCAGCTGGGACTAAAAATAAATGTGCTGGCTCAAGAAAAATGAGTAGTTCAGTTACATTTTGGATAAGAATTGAGCCTGAACCACCATTCCTCCTTTTGATCATTGAAAGAAGCCATTGGAACTTTTTTAGTGTTCCATAAAGTGGGAGAATGATTGTCAGGAGAGTAATGGGAATATGGGGGTGGGGGCAGGGGAGAGCTGGGTGTTGAGGGTGGCAGGGGGTCTTTGAATGTTAAGATTTAAAAGTTAAATTTGCATAGGCTTGCCAGATTCCAAATGGAATCTGCATGTTAGCTAACATGACTCTTAGCAGCAACAGCTCATCCTTTGTATTGTTTAGGTCTTGGACACAAAGGTACTGTGCAGATACAGTGGCAAATATATGGGAATGTGTTACTTAATTTTGCATTCTGCCAAGCATAGAGAGCAATGTGGCAGAAGCAAGCATATTACGTATCATTTGGGGTTGGGACTGACTTTCCCTATGGGAACCTTGAACTCCACTGAGTTAGTTATAAAGATATGTGATGAAATCCCGGCCCCCTGAAGCCAATGAGAATTGTGCCATTGATTTCAATAAGGTCAGTATTTCACCTATGCCTTCTGTTCTCAACGTGCAACAGCAAACCCCAGCTCATAAGGTCTGTCCAATGACAAGCTGAGTGTTTTCAAACCCCTTTCTCCCTCACAGTTTTACAGATTAGTGTCTCGTCAGCACACACTGAAAAGCTAAATCTTACGCTTGCATGCTATACAATATTGTACACTTTATTAGGAGGACTGAAATATAAGGACAATTTGTGCAACAGGGAAACATGCCCCACAATCCACTACAATCTCTTTTTTCCTCACCCCCCTCTAAATTAATCTTGCACATGGCCTAAATCTCCAAATTTCTAGGTTTCTGCTGAATTCTCAGCAATTTTATTGTTAGTCCTATTAACTTAAATAAAATAGGATAACAATCCATTTAGATTTAAGGCTTTTGTTCATGGCTATTATGAATATGATGGAAGTACTGTATACAAAGGTCTTATGTAATTGTCTCAAACTCTTCAGTGTCAAAATGCACATAATGAAACACGTACAGTAGAATATACCAATCATTAAGGGTGAGCTCAAGATGTTACATAGCTAATTGCTACTCAGTTTAGGCTGCAACAATTACATAGATGTTGAAACTTGCCTTCTTTCTATAACCTTCTGTATTTATACGAGATTACTGAATTTCAAAAATAATCTTTGAATGTTTTGCTGAGCATTCTAAAAATTTATGTCATGACAATAAATTTCAAATTTAAATGGTTTAAATCTAGCATGGTGGCTGAATTCAAACACTGTTTATGAACAGACTACTATTACTTCCAATAACACATTAATTTAAAGTATGTTTTTTACCATTTGAGAGACTATGAAGGAAAGATTACAGAAAACAAATCACTGTTTTGATTGAATGTTATCTAGAAAGTTAGTTGTTGTGTTTTAGTGTCTTCAAGTTTCAATCTGTTTGTAAAAGAGTACATGACAAAATAACAATGAAAATGTTCTCAGAGTCACAGATGCTATAAATGAGTATCTGGAGATTCATTTGTAAATCCCTGATAAGAGTCAGGGAAGAAAAGTTAGACCCTACAGTGGTTCTCAGTTAAAACTGCCTAACTTTTGATGGAGAGAGACTTTCACGATGAACCAATTTTCTACCGAAAAGGCCAGATGCTGCTGTGTTTTCAGTTATGCAACACAGATTGTGAAACACTTACCTGAAAAGCATGGCCAATGTGTGGTATTCACATTGCAGGAAATTCTGGAACACCATGCGGCTCCTCTTCTCCCCACAATTTATATTTTCACAGTAACCGTGGGTTTGCCACTATTTAAGTTTGAGATAAGTATCTCAGTTTGTTCTGCGAATTTATGGCAAAATGTCCATCACTCCCATTCTGGGAGAGTGAATGAATTAAGAAGAGGACCAGAGAGAAGTGCGAAAGAAAAATACATATTTTTTTAAATGGGACTTTGAGTTGCATGGTAATGAGTGAGAAATCCAATAATACATCACTAAATCCCATTACAGAGGTTGTTGGTATACTTGAGCTATTTGAAGAATTAATCTGAGAAAATAATGCACATGGATCCTGCATCCCCATTATCCTATGAACTATGTGTACTTCAAAAAGAAACTTAAGCACTACGGTGCCAATATTTCTGCTTTTTAGTTCTTTATACTTCAGTCATCTGAATACAGAACAAGGATGTATGGTTTCATGAGTGATGGATCCATTTAATTTTGGTGCAAACTGTTCTGATGATACAATAGACTTCTAAGCATTTGCTGAACAGATCATACTGAAAGCCAACAGACAACAATGATGAATTCACACTAGTAATCAGATCATATATGAAAGAAACTGTGCATCAAGAAATCAGGTATGCATTATTAAAGACTGTATGTTTGGGGACAGCATTTTTAAAAGTATCCTAGGCTCTGGTGTCTGCTTTGGAAACATCTCCATAAACAGTGCATTCCATGATCGAGTGATCTCACAGAATGGCAAAAGGAGAACTCGGTCCATCTTCCATATCTCACTGCTTTTGCAAGGTAATTCCAGGTAGCTCTGCCAAGCAATTTGCCATTTGAGAATGTTCAGTGACATGGAGAACATAGATGCAGATCACAGGCACAATTTACTATGAAGATTTTGAATTTGAAAAATTAAAATTTTAATAATTTGCAGCCTACATAAGCATTTAGTTATATGCAATTTATTACTGCTTCTTTCTATTTAATATTTGATACATAATCACCATGTATGTAGCAGAAGATAATATTTCAGCAGCATTAGTTTGTATTTTTCCAAGGATAAGTAATATATTTCAAATGGCAAAAATTAAAGTTAATTGATGCATTTGTAATTAATAGTAACTATATATTGAGAACTATGAAATTGTTAGAAAAAATGAAATTGCAAATGAGCATTATTTCAATTCTAAAGAATAGCTAAAATAAAAACACTTTCAAGTGGCCTGTTGTATTTATTCATATGTGTATGTTATTCTAAGAATGTCAGAAATGGCATTTGATTGTCAGATGTATGTTCAAAAAAGTATTAGTCCTACTGGAAATCTCCAGTAACTGGGGCATCCAGCGGTCACTAAAACAAAGACCTAAAAAAATCATCTATTCATATGTACTTCCACATCAATGAGACTCCACAGGGGGCCTGGATAACTGACAACCAGTTCTTATTAGAATTGTGTCTCAACTGTCAGAGCTTTCTCTTTCTCTCTTGAACAAGTCAAAACCTCAAGTGACTGACAGTATTTGATGATTTTTTGTAATAGTTACCACCTGGGAGAAATGCACCTACTGTTCGGTTTCATTGTCAACAAGAAACTTCAGCCAGGTTCAACAAAACAATTGCAAACTTGGCCCCACCTTATGGGTTTGCATAATTGGAAATAAAAAATCTCCTTCCTTCCATCTTCTCACAGCTGCTCTTTCCTAGCCAACAAATCCCATTACTTTTAAAATTCTCCTGTAGAACGCCTGGTGACCTGTATCTTTTCTCTCTTTTGCCATGTATTCAGGAGGAGGAATGATTAGTTCCCTTTCATTTCTCAAGATCTGTAGGGAGCCATGGTTGTCAATCTGCCTCTATCCTAAAGAGACACACCTAGTATGGGTTGTTCAACCCCAACTGTCAACAAGGTCTGCCAAGATCCTGTTCTGCAGGAAAGGAGAAATTGCTATGACGGAGATTCTGTTCTTCATTGAAGTATTCAACTTGTTCAAGAGCTCAGCTCTACCATTCAGCTGATTCAGGAACAGGTTGACATTTTTCAAATGAAAGTCACTTTTCATAAATGGCCTTTATGCTAAAAAACTTTTTTTTTCAAAAATATCTTTAAAATCATTTTTTGAAATAAAAAGCAATTTGATGAAAATATTTTATATTTCAAAATTTCTACTGTCTCAGAGGAGAGGATGCAATTCTTGAGCCAGCTGAACAATTTAACAGTTATCAGAATATTCAACAAAAGCAAAGGAGTACTTTGTTGAACATTCTGTTCATGAAACTCTTTAACCAGTTCAGACAAGTCTTCATCTTCAACAAAAGCAACAACTACAATGACTAGGATCTTTGCCATAGTAGAATTGCTCAGCAAAGTACAGGACTGACTAAATGTTCAAGGCCTGAGGGTCCTGGTCCTTGACAAACCAGCAGCTATTAGTTCAGAGAGAATCCTTGTAGTTATAAATCTTGTACTCTGTAGAATAACTGGAACATGTTAGGATTCAGTTGTGTCAAATAATGTTTTTTGATTTTTGTTTTGCTAATTAATCAAATAGTCACATAAACTTAGCAAGCCAACCATTATTGTAGACATATTTTTTAAATTTCTACATCTGTTGCTTTAGTGTCAGCTGGACATGGAAAGTCATCAGATTTCACATGTAAACTTTTTTAGTGGGCCAATGTTTGAGTAGGATTTGGAAAGTAACTAAACCGTTTTATAGAAGCTTCTCAAAATTCAAACTTTATTCAAATTGTTGAAAATTTGGGACAGACGCACTTCATTTTTCACACAAAATAAAAAGGTTAAACTCCTGCTTTAAGTGTAAAACAGAACTCAACCTTAAGCATTGCAATGGCTCCAATACAATATTGAGAGAGTTACCAATGAATAGCTGATGTCTCCTCCCCAACCCATAGACAGATACTAGGGAATGGAATTAAACACCTAATCCCTAAATTATGAAGCAGAAGTTGAGGAGTGTTATAGGCCACAAACCCTCCACAGAAGAATTCAAATGCATAGGATGTCTTTCAATACAAGAACGGCCATACTGGGTCAGACCAAACCTCCATCTAGCCCAGTATCCTATCTTCCAATGGTAGCCAATGCCAGGTGCTACAGAGGGAATGAGCAGAACAAGTAATCACCAAGTGATCCATCCCCTGTCACCCATTTCCAGATTCTGGCAAACAGAGGCTAAGGAAACCGTCCCTGCCCATCCTGGCTAATGTAATGAATTGGTGTCCTGATATCGAATGGCTACTGTGTCTTCCCACTCACCTCATGTTAAGGGAGATTGTTACAGCTTTTCTCAGAGAATCAGCAGCCTGAGATGAAATTCTTGAGCTCTATTGCCAATGCCGTATGTGTGCTCTTTAGCACTAGAAAGATTCCCACTATTTGGGGCCTTGGATTATACCACAACTACTGCCGATAGGGGAAAAACTTGAAGGTTTGCTTGGAGTTTTTGGTTTATGTCATTTTGAAACAGCAAGCAAGCCGGATGAGTGTCAGTAGCTGAAAAGAAAACAATCCCATTGCTTTCAGATCTCTACAGCGCTCCTTTCAGTAGTTAATTCCCATTCAGAATACCTCGCTTTAGAAAATATACAGTTGCCTCTGTGGTGACTCCTGATATCACTTCTGCAACATTATGGCTATGTCTACATTGCAATTAGACATCTGTGGCTGCCCCATGCCAGCTGATTTGGGCTCAGGGGCTGTTTAATTGTGGTATAGACATTTGGGCTTGGGCTGCAGGCTGAGCTCTGGGACCCTCCCATAGGTTCCTAGAGCCCAGTTTGCAGACCACACCCAAACAGCTACACTGCAATTAAACAGCCCCTTAGCCTGAGCCCTGCGAGCCTGAGTCATCTGGCATAGGCCAGCCACAGATGTCTAATTGCAGTGTAGACATACTCTAAGGTACTTGAGAATATGATCTTTCACATATCCCTTTCTTAATTTATTTACTTACTTGTAAAAAAATGCTAACCAGCCATTTAAGTTTTGTTTATAGGATTAATTCCATGACACTATGTTCACTACAGATTCCCTAAAATCCTGCCCCCCGCTTTAAAAGATAAGTTAGCTACTTAAATTTGGCTTAATAGAAGACAGTTACTGTCATTCTACCTGATGAGGTGATATTTTAAAATCTAAAAACAAGCTGCATATTTGAATGAGAGAGAGAGAGAGAGAGACCTAAATTTTGAAAGATTCATATTAATAGAAAATCCTGCATGGAGTGTGTCTTTCAATAATTTCCCAGGTAAAAGTAGTTTTTAGGGCTGTCAAGCGATTAAAAAAAGTTAGTCATGATTAACCGCATGGTTAAATAATAGACTACCATTTATTTAAATATTTTTGGGTGTTTTCTACATTTTCAAATATATTGATTTCAATTACAACAGAATACAAAGTGTACGGTGGTTACTTTATATTTATTTTGTATTACAAATAGTTGCACTGTAAAAAAACAAAGAAATATTATTTTTCAAGTCACCTCATACAAGTACTATAGTGCAATCCCTTTATCGTGAAAGTGTAACTTTTAAATGTAGATTTTTCCTTCTTACATTACTGCACTCAAAAACAAAACAATGTAAAACTTTAGAACCTACAAGTCTACTCAGTCCTACTTTAGCCAATCACTCAGACAAACAAGTTTGTAAACAAGATGTGGGCAGCATTATCTCCTGCAAATTGTAAACAATGTCACCTGAAAGTGAGAACAGGTGTTCGCATGACACTGTTGTAGCCAGCATCGCAAGGTATTTACGTGCCAGATGCGCTAGAGATTCATATATCCCTTCATGCTTCAACCACCATTTCAGAAGACATGCATCCATGCTGATGATGGGTTCTGCTTGATAACAATCCAAAGCAGAGGGGACCGACGCATGTTCATTTTCATCATCATGAGTCACATGCCACCAGCAGAAGGTTGATTTTCTTTTTTGGTGGTTCAGTTCTGTAGTTTCCGCCTCAGAGTGTTATTCTTTTAAGACATCTGAAAGCATGCTCCACATCTCGTCCCTCTCAGATTTTGGAAGGCACTTCAGATTCTTAAACCTTGGGTCAAGTGCTGTATCTATCCTTAGAAATCTCATGTTGGTACCTACTTTGTGCTTTGTCAAATCTCTTGTGTAAGTGTTCTTAAAATGAAGATGTTCGGAGTCATCATCTGAGACTGCTATAACATGAAATATATGGCAAAATGTAGGTAAAACACAATAGGAGACATACAATTCTCCCCCAAGGAGAGAAATTTAATTAACACTTTTTTTTTTTTTTTTTTTAAAAACAAGCATCATCAGCATGGAAGCATGTTCTCTGGAATGGTGGCCGAAGCATGAAGAGGTATATGAATGTTTAGCATATCTGGCAAAAGTGCCATGTGAATGCCTGTTTTCACTTTCAGGTGACATTATAAATAAGAAGCAGTCAGAGGTATCTCCCGTAAATGTAAACAAACTTATTTGTATTAGCAGTTGGCTGAACAAGAAGTAGGACTGAGTGGATTTGTAGTCTCTCAAGTTTTACACTGTTTTGTTTTTGAGTGCAGTAATGTAACTGTAAACCCTTTGGGGTTTAGAGAGCATGGCCCTTTAAATCTTTTTCCTAAGAGGAGGGGGAGAGTAAGAAAAAAGGAGGGAAACTCCAGGGAGAGGGAGAGGCAGCCTTCAGGCCCTGGAAAAAGAGAGGCAGCAGAGAACCTGCCTGAAGCCTGGGAAGGACAGGGCCGATTGGGGACACCCCAGGACAGGAGCTAGGAGGAGCACTGTGCCAGGGAGAAATTGCCCGAGAAGGACAGGCCGGAGCTGGACCCAGTATCATTGCTGCCCAGAGCTGCATGGGGCTGTGAGTACTGGGGCTTGTGACTCTGCATTGGGGACAAGGAGGGAGGTTGCTAGCTAGTTAAGTGGGGAGGTGGTCGCTCTTTGTGGCATTGCAGAGAGCGGCAGAAGAGGGCACTGGAGGGGTTTGCTGGGGGAAAGTTCACTGGCGCCGAAGACCACCAGGAGAACCCAAGACTCACCACTGGACTGGAACTTTGCTCAGGACTTCTGAACTCTGTGTGCAGACACACATTGCTCAGTGTCTGCCCTTCCAGACTCTGCTACCAGTGGGCCTGTGGGGCCTTTGCTTGGATGCAGCCCTGTCTTACTGCTCCCCCTATATTTCCCCTTGTTGTTTTTCTCCTCTCATCCGTCTGTAAATAAATATTTCCCTTATTATATCCACTGTACTTTTCCTGTGGGTGTGTGTGTTCACTCTGGGGGGTTTGGAACAGGTGCCCCTGGGGTGGAAGGAATTTCTCCTGCTGCATTCCTGCGCACGCCTTCTCTTGGCCAGAGCTGCCTGCAGAGCAGACTCCATCTCGGTCAAGAGGGCGCTAAAGTTACATAACCAAAAAAAAAAAAAATCTACATTTGTAAGTTACACTTTCATGATAAAGAGATTGCACTAGTGTTTGGGTAAACACAACAGGTCCTGATAGTTATGCTAGCAGAAAAGGGGTTTTTTACCTCTAAATATGGGGCTTCACTGTTGATTTTTGCTATTTATTAATAGAAGTAACTTGTATTCATGGACTCCTGCACAACTTGGGCTGAGAAGGCTCTGACCTTTCTTCTATTATGTTAACTCACGCATGCGTGCATTCTCTCTCTCTCTCTCTCTTTTCACACACCCTCCCCTCCACCTGTTCTACGTATGAGTGCAAATTCAGTCTCTCACTTTCCAGTTCCTTGCTTTTTTTTTCTCTCCACTATAAAAGTAGAAAAAGTAGCTGGGGTATTATTGATTTATATTACAATGGCCACTTGATCACCATATTTGAGATCAGGAAGGAATTTTCCCCCCAGGTCAGATTGGCAGACACCTGGAGGTTTTTTCACCTTCCTCTGCAGCATGAGGCATGGGTTACTTGCAGGTTTAAACTAATGTAAATGGTGGATTCTCTGTACCTTGAAGTCTTTAAACCATGATTTGAGGACTTCAATAACTCAGCCAGAGGTTACAGGTCTATTATAGGGTGGGTAAAGTTCTGTGGCCTGCAATGGGCAGGAGGTCAGACTAGATGATCACAATGGTCCCTTCTGACCTTAAAATCTATGAGTCTATGAGTCTACAGTACTTGTATAAGGTGACTTGAAAAATACTAATCCTTTTATCATTTTTACAGTGTAAATATTTGTAATAAAAATAAAGTAAGCACTGTACACTTTGTATTCTGTGTTGTAATAAATATTTTTGAAAGTGTAGAAAAACATACAAAAATATTTAACACATTTCAATTGGTATTCTATTGTTTACCCGTGTGATTAATCGTGATTAATTTTTTTAATCACAGTTAATTTTGAGTTAATCGCATGAGTTAACTGCGATTAATCAACAGCCCTAGTAGTTTTATATTTTTCTTTAATAGTCTTAAAGTTGTTTTGGGTCTTAGAACTAACAAATGAGCTTTAAAAAATTAATCTGTGCTGTACTTTTTCATAAAAAAGCTTACACTTCTGCTTAGCTTCAAACAGATGAGAAATTCAAGAATGCAAATTTGAGAGAAGCAGGCAAAAAACTGTTTTATTTACAACCATCCACAGTCTTTATTGGTAGCACATTGCACATCCCAATAACGACACTAACAATTGGGGAATATCTCCACATTATGTTTCTAACACTTGGTATTTGCCTGCATATTTAAAACAACGTTAGATGAGAACTAAAGGATCCTTCAAATCCAAACCCAAGTTCTCCTCTGCATATATAAAGGGCTAGTAGTCTCTCCAGTACTGGATGATTCTTTTTTCCACTTGCTGCTTCAACAGCTTCCTCCTCTCACTCAAAGCCTTCCTAAATGATGTCCAAGAATCTTGCTTTGAAGGACTTCTTTGACCATTGCTCCTGGTCAGCACATCTATCTAAGTGCAACTTGACCACTGAGGAACTCAAGTCTCCATTAGAGGGGGCCGCAGCTTCACTTCTTAACTTCTGCTCTTGGTTACCATCTACTGTCACTATACTGGAGCAGAAGGTGAACACAAGGTACATTGCATGGCCAAGGACAGGAAGTCTTCTCCCCCAAAGAGCTCTGACCTAAGCAATGCTGTACTCTACTCAAGAAACCAAAGAAGAGCTAATTATTCACCCATTATATCACTTTTCATTTTCACAGCTGCTGCCCTGCCACAGCAACAGGCAATCATAGCACAATCACCAATGCTGCACCAGCCAGCCTCTAAGTAGTGCCAGTGCTTTGGCAGTGGTAGCTCAAGAACAAGCCTGCTGCTGCTAACCAGCCTCACAGAAGGAGCAGAGAGGTAGAACGTGTAACATTCACTGTAAATGTATTTCATGAAACTTTAAGAACATGAATAAAATAAAAACAATTTTACACTTAATCTTTCCAGTCCTATAGCATTTCACCCCCTGGAATTCTGCTGACAATCCTAAATGACAAATCAAAGCTGACCTCTTTCTTGCAAATGTATCAGTATTCTGTACAATACAGCATGTGTGTTTCTTCATGGCTGCATGAGCTATCAACATGGCAAATTCCTCTTTCCAGTTACCAGACTCAACCTGTCTGTCCAGAGCTTAGTATTAACACAACTGTTTCTATCAGATTGTGTTGATGGCTGCCAATATAAATAATTCAGGACTAGCTCTGAGACCTTGTAGACAAAAAGCAAAAAAAAAAAACAATTTATATAGCTTGACATGGCAAGAGTTGTATGAAAAATTAAGGAGATATAATATCCTGTAACACTTTCAAATGAACTTGTCCTGCCAAGAAATCCCAAAGAAGATATCTTGGAAAGCTGAAGTGTCAAGTTCATTTTTGTGCTAATAATATCCTTTGACACAGGCATGTGGCAGCGAACGCACAGTGCTAAGTACAATAGCCCCCAGGTCAGTCACTTTCATACCAGGGAGCTTTAAGAGGCCATAAGTGGGTTGTGCTGACAGAGTAGGCAGTTGATCAGGATTACAGTATACAATGCATCACTTCAGCAGTTTCTGTACAAGCCCGTTTGTAAATGAAAGCTGCTCCCCACAAAAATCCCAAGGAAGGCTGGTAGAAGTAACATGCTATTTACTTTAATGAAACTTGACTATGGAAGGAGTCAGGCCCTTAATGGATTCAAACTGGTTTGATACATGAAATATTTGATGAAGAAGGCCTCTAGTAACAGAAGGGCAGTAAATGCAGTTAAATGAAAAAGTAAATACAGCAGATTGAAAGAGTGTAGCAATTAGAGGGGGGAAAAGCTCTATAAAGATAAATTATATGTATAGAACAGATGGGAGAAAGAAAGAACATGGAAACAGATGCAAACATTATTCTAAAGCATGAAAGATTTATCAAGACAGCAGAGACTGTGCAGAGCAGTTTAATGTTGTCCACAGCAAGGAATTCTGGGCTCCAACTCCTTTGAAGAATAGGAGCAAATGCTTATATACTTTTTAACAAACTTAACAGAATATGTTTTGGTGGTGGTGTATTCCACATAGTTCTCATTCATGAACCAGGTCATATTCATAAACAACTGAAGTAAAAATTAAGACTACATTATGCTATTATGTTGAATGAGCCTTTAAACAAGGCATATTCCCAGTATGCATTGAAGAATCAAGTAGTACAAGGCAAAGTGCAGCACAAACACCATTGATGGGAAATGATATAAGCACCTTGTATAGTAAACAAATTAAATTATACATGTATACACGCACACACTAATGTGCTAATTGTTGTATTATCACTTTTTATGGGGATAAATTTAAAAACATTTTCTGTCTCGACTATCTTTCGCAATTTTACAATGGCGAAAGATAGTCGAGACAGAAAATATGTTTTTAAATTTATTTGGCTGTTTAGTTAATGCACTACAAGAAATGCTGATGGAAAAAGGTCAATAGCTGTGCAGTGCACGGTATATAAAATAACAGTCACACAAGAGAACTCACAATAAAACAGCCTATTCTCCCTTCAATGTGCTGCACATATAGCTTGAGTTAATGTTAACTCAAGTTTCACACATACACCAAGAACATAATATTGCACACAATAGGTACATTTTGCATAATTACTTATCCGTTACTGTCTTATTTTTAAACCTCAGTATAAAAAGTGGTTAATAAACTGCTTCATTATACTACTTTATTTGTGTAATACTGTATATTTTTACAATGTTCAACACTGGATGAAAAAAAACTAGAGAAACAATACTGAAATGTGAACATTTTGACCCTATATTCAGTACTCTTAAGAAGTCTCTTTAATATTGTTCAAGAATAAGAACCATGTCCAAAGTCCTCGGAAATCAGTGGGAGTCTTTCAATTTATTTTTATGGGTTTAGATCAGTCCCTACAAATACAATTATAAAATGTTTTTTCCCTAGTCTCCACCCTTTAGTAAGTAGGTCTCCCACTTTTTGTCGCTTGCTACTATTGAAGTACTAATTTTTGGAACAGTATATTAAGAATGGCTATATTTTTATGGCATGGAGCTTATAGGGTCTGTTGTGGCCAAAGTGTTAAAAAAATTAAACTAATTAGTTTATTAAAATAAGCCATGTAATTTAGGATGTGAAGGGAGAAAGAAGAATCTTGTGGCTACTCAGGAAATGCTCATACATCCCAGCTCTGTTACAGACTACCTGTGTGACCTTGCATTAGTCAAAACCTCTCTGGGTTCATTCCTGGCCCCATTGATGTCAATGGCAAAACTCCCCTTGGCTTAATGGAGGCTCAGATTTCACCCCCCCTCCCAAATGACTCAATTTCAAAGTGTAAAATAAGATGATATGGCCCCAACCCCTTCCCAGGGTTCTGAAGAGAATACAATACATCAATGAGAGGCGCTTAGGTCACGGCTATGATGTGGGACATAAATGCAGGTATTCAGGTAAATAACTACTGTACACCAACCCAGGACTTGGGTGGATTACTCACTGACATATACATGGCTGCATTGTTATAAAGATTGTCTTTCAGTGTTTCTTTTCACGTACTCTGGTTGTTTCTGAGATCACTTTGAATTCTCCACTCTGAACAATTGCAGCTGAACATTGCTTTTTACCAGGCATCTAGCCACCTGGATAAATGAGTGTCTTAATATGACGAGATTAGTGCACCCTGTGTGAAGTTAAGGCACCCATAGTTGTCTAGTGCAACAAGGAAAAGTGTGTCTGTGCAACGTTAAGCCAGAGAATCAGTTTTGCAGGAAACTTTAAACCCTGTGCTTTATTTGGTAAGAGTTCTGAAAGTAAAGCTGATTGTAATTAAGCAGCACTGCTGCTTTTGGTCTTTAATCCATCTTTATTCAAGCTCAAAAAGAATTACAGGAGTAGATGGTCAAATTGTCTAGCATCTTGTACCTTGCATAATCATTTGCACCTGTAGGAAATCAATGTAAAATATTCTGATCTGGTAGTGGTTTACACCCACTTTGTATTGGCATATACAACTAGACAAGGTGCAAGGCAGAGGCGAGACAGAACCATACAGACAGAGATTAGGAAAAAGCATTCTGGAAAGAATGTCAACTCATTTCTATTCCAAAAAGGAATTAAGTTTCTTTGACCACTCAAAGGCCAGGAGAAATCTAATGTGAAACCTTACTGGAATTAAAATGGCAGAGGACGGGGAAGTTACCTTTCCAATCACATACAGTGCCACTTTTTCTTCCTACTAGTTCAGAAAGAATTTATTCTTGTTCATTTATAAGATAATTGAGTAAACGGAGTTGAATCCTAAATATACACAGATTTGAAGAAGTATGGATTAACAGCTTTTCTGACTAAAAAGAAAACAATTTAGGAAAGTTTGAAAAGTAAGAGAGCTATATTACTGAAGTTACATGTTGTAGAATTCAGAATATTTTCAACAAACACTTTTACTTTTCAAACTACAGCGTGCGAATCATGCATTAGATTATACTTGCTTAAATAAGTATAAATCAAGGTTTTATAAATGCACTATTTCAAATTTTCCCCAAAACAGTTTTCCATTTGATCCTAAGTCTGTGGTTTCTTTTGATGCATTTCTTACTGTATACATTAGACATTTACTTCCACATATTTTTAGAACAAGTTCTCCTTTTCTTTATAGGTTGAATTTGTATTGCTATCATGCCTCGTTAATTTTTTAGAGACTATAATCTTTTATTTACCATTTTACACTTCTCTTAAATTACATGTCCTCCTGCTAGCCACTGAAACTTGATTAGAGCAATTAATTATTACTGCATCAATTACAAACTAAGGGTAGGAAAACCAGGTTTATATAAATTAAGAATTACCCCCAAACTTTTGCCTAAAACTTAAAATGACCCAGAATTACACTTACCTTAAAGGTTGAAAGAAATTGGAAAAACTTTCCTTTCCTATTTTCATGCAACTGTTTCTAGGCAAGACAAGAGGAGCGAAAATATATAATAAAGCTTTCATGGTATTTCCAGTCTAGTGGAGTAGGCCAAAGCAGTTCATTTTTTAGACAGGCATCCAGACTTGTGTATTTAATCTAAACTTTTTGGATATTCATGAAACAAACAAAACCATCTTTTTGAGGTTCACCTGTCATTAGCTGTATTCTGTCACTACCCAAGAAGTGGCATCTCTGGAAATGACATTGCAAAAATAAAGGTCATTGTGTTGTTTACATTTTGATGATATGTTTGTGAACACTGCCTGTCAGGAGTAATATTTCCAAGTTCTGGCAGATCTCCCATCACAGTGCCTATGGACAGGCTATATTAGCAAGCTTTTTCTTCTCTACAATTATTAGCATTAGCCTTTAATTTCCATATGACATGCTAGAATATGTACCACCATAGTTCCTCCCTAATACCTAAAAACAAACAAAGAGTTTGCAAAATATTCATTGGAGAAAATTCTGCCCTCTGAGGATCCTCCATACCACTCACAATGTAGCAGAACAAATAAGGTTCCAGGTAGGGTGACCAGATGTCCCGACTTTATAGGGACAGTCCCGATTTTTCGGTCTTTTTCTTATATAGGCTCCTATTACCCCCCACCCCGGTCCTGATTTTTCACACTTGCTGTCTGGTCACCTTAGTTCCAGGCTAGGGGTAGAAGGCTAAATTCTGGGACCCCATGCAGAGTGGATCTTCACCCCTGTGCTGGCTTCATGGGAGAACACTGCTTAGCAAGGTGCAAGGTTGTGGGGGAGAAGAGTTAGCAGTAGGAAGCATTTACAACTGCACAGATCCACTGGCTGTCTCCCTACTACCGCCACCCACACAAATATATGTACATGGGTGGGTATGCTCAGGTGTTACAAAGTCCATTGTAGCATGTCTGGGGGCATGCAAAGAGGGAGCTTACTTCTCTTCCCCAGTTCCTAGAAAACTCCCCAGAGCACAACTTGGTTTGCTTGGCTTGTGCACCTCAATTAGCATTTGCCTTGATGACAACTCTCTGCTTATTTCCTGTACAGTCCCATAAACCATATGCAGCTCATTTACTGTCTAGTTCCATTGTCATCATATTGTTATTCAGTTTTATACACATTTTGAAAATGTACTTCCAGCCAGAAGCATAAGACTGGCCATGCTGGCTGAGACCAATAGTCCATCTAGCCCAGTATTCTGTCTTCCAACGACCAATGCCAGGTACTTCAGAGGGAATGAACAGAAGAGGCAAATCATTCAGTGATCCATTCCCTGTGACCCATTCCTAGCTTCCAGCAAGCAGAGGCAAGGGACACCCAGAGCAAGAAGTTGCAACCCTGACCATCTTGGCTAATAGCCTTTGATGCACATATCCTCTATGTACTTATCTAATTCTTTTTTGAACCCCATTGTAGTTTTAGCCTTCACAATTTCCCCTGGCCACAAGTCCCACAGATTTAATGTGCACTGTGTGAAGAATTACTTCCTTTTGGTTGTTTTAAGCCCACTGCCTATTAATTTCATTGGGTGACCCCTGATTCTTGAGTTATGTGAAACAGTAAATAGCACTTCCTTGTTAACTTTCTCCACATAATTCATGAGTTTATAGACCTTTACCATATCCCTCCTTAGTCATCTCTTTTCCAAGCTGATAAGTCAGTCTTTTTAATATCTCCTCATACGGAAACTGTTCCATATCCTTAATCATTTCTGTTGCCATTCTCTGTACCTTTTTCGATGGGGTGACAAGAATTGCATGCAGTATTCAAGATGTAAGAGTACCATCGCTTTGCATAATCACTCAAACTAAGACACATTTTGAAGGTGACATGGGAACAGAACAACTCAGCTTGCTCTTTTAGAGCTCCTTGCTCATCAATCCATGGATGGAGTCCCATTGCTGACAATGCCAGAGTGCCAGGCACCTTGCCAAGGGCAAAGGCACTAAGCTGGTGACTACACATGGGGAAAAAGACAAAGTGGCGACCCCAGAGCTAATAAGGTATTGGAATACCTGGTCTACAATGATCCACCAGATGTGGGACAGAAGAGTCACTGTTCAGAAATCCACCTAGGACCCACAACGGAAACAGAAAACTATAAAAATGAAAACAGTTAATAAAATATCAAGTATTAAGTCATGAAATATTAATAGAAAATTTTCTTGGGCAATGCAATATAATGTGAATTACCATTAATGGGAAAAATATGTACATAACAGAAAGAGATGAGGATAAATTGTGAGAGCTGCCAAAGACCTCCATTGCCTATAGCGCCAGGGAGCAATAGTACCACAACATAAAATAATGTGAGCCCTCTCTAGGAAATATATTGGCAGTAATATTTCAGTGCTTATTATTTGGACTAAGCCCACACTATATACTTGCTTTGTATAAAGCTCAGAGACTTTAACATTAGCGGCATTTCTGATCCACCAGGCTCATTCACTACAAGTACCTAAACCAAAGTATACATAAAAACCTAGCTTTGTTTGTTCTGAACACAAGCACAGAGAAAGATTTGCAATTCCAAGCACAAAAAGATTACTACATTGTTCTTCCACACTGCTCCTCATTTACATAATTAAAAGCTGGCAGCTCTTCATTCACTGTTCGGTTCCTTTACCTATTTGAAATATTATGATCCACGTTTTTCAGTGTACTTAATTACAAAATAAATTTACAGGCTATAAATTAATAATACTAATTGCCAACAATCTAGTTTAGGAGGTAATCAGTTTCAGATGACTTTTCTGTAACTCTGTATTTTAGGGCTAAATGCTTCCTCACCCACCCTATGACAAGATGGAGTAGCCAGGCATTGCACTGGGTGGATTTCATGAAGGTTGAAGTGTAGAGAAAGGACATTCCTCTCAGGCTTCCAGGATGCAAGGTGATTGTAGAGCCCAAGTCCCTTCTGTTCTGCATCCCTGTTTCATGGATGCCAACAGCCAGTGGAGCCACATAACAATCTATGTGCTGGCACCATTTTGCCCATCAATCCCTGTTTTGCATCACCCAGGGATCAAAGTCACCTATGCAGACTCCCTAAACATGGCCATACCCACAGTCATGCAGACTGTGTCTGGAGCCTTCTGAAACAGTAGGAGAGGAGACAAAATTTGCCTTTTCGTACAGTGTACTGTGTTTAGTAAATCACAGAGTATCCTTTATACCAAAGAGACACATTATGTAGTAGTATACCATAATCACAATGTCTAATCAAAGCATTTTTTTTATTATTTCTGAAAACTTCAACTTTCAAGATTACATGATGGACAAAAGGACTTGCAACTAGGCAGGAAAACGGATTCACACTAGAGCTCATCACCTTTCAAGGCCTCATTTCAAATTCCTTTCCAGCCATCACTAAGTAAGCTCAGTAACTCAACTAAAGAGGGGTGATCAAGACATTCAAGTTTGCATGCTTTTCAGATTCTTTCCCAGACTTATCCAAACCAATTTGTTCATTTGGTCTGGAAATCAATAGGCTCTCCTAAGAAACCCAAACAGTTCATCAACAGGGTGAAACTAGCAATCTTTGTCGGAACTTTGTTAGCAGTGTCTTATCTCTCCTATTTTGTCTTCTCCTTTCTCTTTCAATTACGTTTGTACTCTAAATGTCTATTCCTGCCTTCATCTCTGCTCTCATTTCAACTTGCTTTCCCTCTCCTTTTCTCTGCTTCACCCAAACCTCCCTGCCACTAAAAAACAAACAAAACACTTACTTTTCCATTATCACCTTCATTGTTCTACTTTCTTCCCCTACTGGAACTCACTTGCTTTCTTGCTGTGGCTCCCTCAAATCCTTCCTTAAAAACATAATACCACTGCATAGCCTATCTTCCAATGAAATGAATATTGGTAGGCAAAGAAGAGGTTTAGTTAAAATAATTACGAAACTGTGCAGAAATACATCTGCTGATTGCTTAGTCCATTATGGACCAAATTCTGCTGCCTCCTGCACAGAGGCAAGTTATACCAGTGCAGCAGCACCACACAAATGAACATGATTTGAGGTGCCTGCTAAGAGGGGCTTCCTGCGCAACTCTGTTTGGTAGCAGACAAGGGCAGGGTGAGGAAAACAGGGGAGACCAGTGGATCCATTGGCCAATACCGCATTGCTGAGCAGGAACACAAGAGCACTGGGGACTTTCAGAGCTCGAATAGCACATGCAGAGCAGTTGTGTTGCTGCTCCACCCTGCTGCAGACAGCAGGATAGGGGTGGGAGGAGTGTGTGTATGTATATACACATTGGAAGGGTATAGGTGGTAGAATCTGGCCCTTTAGGTCTACACAAAGAATTTTAGAATGTAAGCTTCTTGCCTTTTTCTGTACTGTATAGCAATGAGTGCACTGTTTGTAGTACACAAATAAACAAAAACATTGACTGCCAGCATTAATTAACTTTACAATAAGAAGTTAGGTAACCGATTCCCTTTCAAGACTATAAGTATAATTTAGTTTAATGCCAATACATTTTATAATATGGTGTATGCCAGTTAAAAACACACACACACGCTTTTCATGCAGGTATTTTGGTACAGCAGTAAAACTGTTTCCAATCTTGGCTCCTTTGTTCAGTTTGTTATGGCACTTATTATGTCTTTAATAGAGCAAAACAATTTTATCAGCCCTAGCTTTTGTCCTTTTAAACTGAAGAAATCTGAAAAAATCTTTAAAATACCTTCTTTAAGATATAGTGGGGAAAAAATATGAAAAGCCAATAAAGTACTGCATATACTGAATAACAATTATTTCCTGGTCAACAGAATTACTTATCAGTGGTAATTATACTAAGTAAGTGTTTACTGGAATAGTAATGGAACATGGTGCCTTTTGCCTATAAATCACTTTGAATTGAATGTGGTCTAGTTCCTAACACATTTTTAAATGGGCAAGATTCCACATAGTAATAATAAAAATAAATCACTACTCTGTTGGGTCTCTGAGCAAAGAAGCCCAGAATTCAGATATATGGGCTGAACTTATTTCCACAAGTGGTTCTTCCAGGCCATTATAAGTTACATGTATTTTGGTAATTGTAATAGATGTTGTACAAACATATAAGATAACAGAGTAGTTACTTCAAAGAACATACAATCTAATTTAAATCAAGAGCACAATAAGTGGATATAACAAACAATAGAAGAAAAGGGGACAGGGAGGAAGAGAATGGGACTACATGCTTGCATAGCTAACCTATATCAATAGCTCAAAGCTGATGATGGAAGTATATTAGCATGATTATTTGGGAAACTTGCATAACTGTTCCCCTTGATAGACCTGTTCTTCAGACAAAAAGAAGTCACTAGTATTCAGAACTATGAAACCAGCACCTTTTAGGAGCATCATTTTCATTCCAAAAACAGTATATTTTAATTGGAGTGTTCAAAGGTACCAACGCTTTTTGTTTCCAAATTACCAAAACACAGAAGTGTTGTACCCCAAACTGATTAGATATGCAATTACAGAGATAGGTTAAAAAAACGTAAGCCTTTAATACACTGTAGGGGTTCTTCATCATTCTTGTCCCTTCCTTATTCGGTGGTGGGGACTTTTATTGCCTTCTTCCAAAACTCAAACACCATGCTTTCCTGCAGATTGGCCTGAGGTCTGCTGATATTCGGACCATATACCGAGGCCTTGATCTCCCCCTTGGTTGTCTTCCATCCACAGTCACTACAAGAGCCATCCTCCCAATATAGCTCCCATGTCTCCACTGGATGTGCCCATACCAATGTAGCCTCCCTCAACTTCAATTGGAGCCATCTGCATTAGGCCCTTTCCTGCCTCATTTCATTTCCCCTCAGGGAGCGTCCAACCATTTGATCATCTCAACATCATCTTTCCCTGGTGGAGAGCATACTGATTTCTTTCCTAGTAACTGACCAAGACTCTGTTCTGTACATTTGGATGGGTCAACCTGCAATTTTATACACACTGTTTTTTTTAAATAAGCCATTATTGGCATCTTTCATCACAAACAACTGGAGTCAGCTCCCACCGTATGCACCCAACAGCTTTAGTGTGATGCTGGGCATCACTCAGAAGGGCAACATTCTCAGCAACCGCTGATCCTAGATATTTCTTTCACTCTTCCAATATCTCAGCTTGTGATATCCTGTATTATGGAGCCTACTCTCTGTTATCATAGCCTAGGTCCTACCAACATTAATTAATTCCAGCTTGTTCAAAACTATGTTACCATTGTTCAAATTTGGTTTGAGGGTGCCCCAGTCTTCCACATATATCACTAAGTCAGAGAACAGCATGTTTGAAGGTTTTATATATCCTCACTTATCACATACATGATAACCACAAACCCAAAAGCAGTGAAGGCTAACCCCAGTGCAGGCCGACATTTAGTGGGAATTCTCTACTGTAGCCCCATTTAGTTTTGGCTAAATTGTCAGTGGATCAGAAGGACATCTTGCATACCTCTGTCAAATACGCCACCAAACTAGTTCTGTTGATACGCCTTCTCCAGGTCCCCATAGACCATGCCCAGTTGCGGTCTCTTTTCTCTGAGCGTCTCCGTGAAGATTCATAGTGCAAATATAGTATCAGTTGTGCTGATCACTGGTGTTAATCCATACTGACCCTTCCAAATGTCAACTATTCCATGCAGAAGCTTTTCAATAATCTTTTCCCATACTTTCACAGAATGGAATGTCAGCTTAATTGGGCAACAGTTCATACAGTGTAATATTCATTTATGTTTAAACATAGGCACCACAAAGCCATGGGTTGGGATGGGAATATAATCTTCAGTGAAGTCAATATGAGGCTCTCTGGTTTACACAGCTTCAGCCAACATAAACTAGTGCCAAGGGACCAATGTATGCATGCCAAGAGAAGTGGTTAACATTGTAAGATATGTCTGCAGCTTCCCTTATACTAGGGGACTTGTAGGGCACCATCATATTCTAAAGCTGATCTTCTCCCCCATCCCGACCTGCTGACCATTCCAAAAATAACATGAATACAGATATAATCTCAAGATGAAAATACTATTATAGAAAATGGATCTTAAAACATACATGAGGAACTGGATGAGCTTCCTGAAAGGCACTTCATACCACAACAACATTGTAGAACTCCAGAAAAACTGGAGGGGAGGGGAATCTTGACCCCACTGAAGTAAATGGTAAAACTCTCATTAACTACAGTGGGACTAGTATTACATCCTAAATTTCTAACTTCACAATGAAGAGGAGAAATGTGGTTGTGTAGAACTTTAAACTGTGGGTACTGTCTATTGACTGTACCTTTAAAGTCTGGATAGTCTGTACTGGCAAAATTCAAAAATCTTGCCAATTACAAGCACTTCAGATGAAATTGTTTGGAGATGCAAAGTAAGGATTCAGTGGAGCTGGTTGCAGCTTGTGAACAGATCCATTCATTGTGCTAATTTGATTAATTTTTGCTATTACTTTATTTTTCTCATTATTCTCATCCAATTAAAGTCACTGGAGTTAAGTAAAATGGCAAATTTGGCTTACTGGATTTCAAATGAGAGCACATTTTTCAAGTAATATTTCATAGGTCACCATAACAGATTGGGGATTGGTCCTGCTTTGAGCAGGGAGTTGGACTAGATGACCTCCTGAGGTCCCTTCAAACCCTGATATTCTATGATTCTATGATGATTTAAAATGTGGATGGCTGAAGGTGATGGTCTATGTTAGAATGTTAGCCAGGGTGGCTGGGGCATGTCCTGATTCAGCATTTCCACTCAGCACCTTCTATCCACCGGGTTCCAATATCGTTTCAGTATCAAACTAAAAGCAGTCCCTCCCAATATAATTCCAAAAGGCAGGTAGGGGTGGAAATAGACCCTGCCCTCTTCAAAAAGGGGATTCCCCTAGAGTGCAGTGGGTCTCTCTGGTGCAAATCTAGAAGTTGAAAAGTTAACTCAAAACATCTTCTTAGCCAAGGGCTGCTACACATTTCTTATCAATCCCACTTTATTCTTTTCAAGAGGAAGCAGGGTGTGCAGAAGTGGCCAGAAGGAAGCTACCTGTACTTTTATTTTAACTCGCATAACTGCTGCTGATCTAAAGACATTTTTCAACTTCTATTTCTACATATAGTGGTTAAGAATTGTGTGTCCAACATTTTAAACTTACAGTAGATGGGCTAATACATACTCTAGCTCCTGCTGTCCTGAAAGCATTTTCCGAGTGGCACTTTTCTGTACAGTAGGAGGGAATTTAATAGCGGTGAACTTCTTAAATGTAGATGGATTTTAAAACCATCCGCTAAACTCCTGCTGTCTTGCTAACTTTCTCCAAATAATATTTTTACAAAGAGAGTGGGATATGCTTCTTTTAGCAGTTCATTTCCCACCTTTTTTCCAGTTGAAACTTCAAGAAGTTTCATTTCACAAAAGTTGAGAAGTATACTGACCATTTGGCTCTATCCATTATCGTAGCTTTAAAATACTACTGATCATATGCTTTTGTCCTCAGTGCCAGATGCCATTTGCTGTTGAAAAATCCCTCAAGAAATACAATAGTAGCCGGGATCATAAAAAAAAAAAAAAAAAAAAAAAAAAAAGCGCGCCTGATCCAAACATTTTTCTACTGAACTTCCATAGGATTTTGATCAGACAGTCACGACTAAAAGTTTTCTCCCCACTCTTGAAATAGTGGCATTAGGATTGCTCCTACAAGTTCAGTAGTGAGGGCAAAATTATATGACTGCTATTAATGTTTTGTGAGAACCACAAGCAAACCTAAAAATACCTTTGGTCTAAGAATCCTTTAGATGAGGTAGTATTCAGTACCCCACTGTTATAGATCAATCCTAGCCCATCTAGCTAGAATGGGAGAAATATGGATGAAGAGAAGAAACAGGAAACAAAATACACATTTTACTGGGAGCTACATGTGTATATCGCAAGGAAGCATGAGAGTTAAAATGTGGATAATCAGGATTCAATCATTTTAAAATGTTCTAACATCTACTACTTTTTCTATAACTACCACTTCAGGGTTCTGCTCTGAAGTAAATGATTTAATCATTTGAAACCAGTTCCAGGTAATTCTATGTTAGACTTCTATTCTGTCCAATAAAGATGAACAGCTCATGGAACTAAAAAATGGATGGTGCAAGTGATAATTAACTTCAGTTGCTATGTGCTGTCCAGTAATAAATAAATACATAAATAAATATACACACACACACTTTTAAAAGACCCATTTCCCAAAGATGAAAACAAACAATTATGAGCAAAACTGAGTGCGAGGAAATATTTAAACAAAATAATAATAATTGGGAATTTATGAATGTTTTATTAGATGAACCTCACAGCCAAAAAAAAAAAAAAATCTACTCTCATAAAGTAAAAGAAATACATGAAAATATGGAGAAACTCATAGCAAAGATTGCAAGTCAGCAGACAGATGTTGCAGGCAATTGAAAAGGGAAGCTAAAAGTATCAGTAATAAAAAAATAACCGTTAGGTTTACAAAAAGATATTACATTTAAAATTATTTAAATATAATATCAAACAAAATTCTAACAATGGTACAGGTGTGATACTTAATAAGGATGGTAGAATTGTCAATCATGATGCAGAAGTATTCACTAAATGTTTCTGTTCTGTATTCCATAAGAATCAGAATGATATATTTACATTTTACAGTGATGAAATATCCTTTCCAAGAGTGGCTAAGAAGGATTTTTAATTAGAGTAAGCTGAACATATATTAATATTATTCCTAACATAAGTTTTGGGAAGTTATTATACTCTCCTAACAATTCTATTCTATGTCAAGTATCCCATAACACCCTGTATTAGCTGAAGTTAGCTTTGGCTTTAGAAAACAGGAAACTGTCAGGATCAGTGTATACAAGAGTTTTACACCATAGCAACATGTAGGGAGTTACTCTCACAGGCTAATGTTGGAATGTTCCAAAGGAAAATGACAAGATATATGAATGTTCTACTCCTGTACAAACCTAGGAAATGACTTCTCACCCCTTGGAACCTGAAATCCATATGTTCAGAACAAAAAGACTTAAAGCAATGGAGGGCAACTTGCGGTCTGTCAGGTGGTTCGCCGTTCCTGGCCACTGGGAGCTGCGGGCGGCCAATGTAAAAAAACCAGTCTCGCAGCCTGCCAGTGGATTACCCTGATGGGCCAAGTGTGGCCCACGGGCTGCAGGTTGCCCACCACAGTAGTTCTAATGCTTGCTCTCTTTGGCCCTACTATTCTTTCATTTTTTGTTTACAGTGCAACAAGAGACACTGAGGGAGCCCTCACATCAAGATATCCATAGCCCAGTGGCTAGCGCATCAACATGAGAGGTAGTGAGGGAACATGAACTGGGGGGTTCTCACATCACAGCTGAGTACCCCAACCACTGGCCTAAGAGCTATAAGGAAGCTCCTGCTCATCCTTCCCTAGTTTTTTTTTTTTTTTTTTAAACAGTGTAGGTATCTAACACCAGGTGAGAGAGGTACTCCTCTGAAGCCCAGGTTTAGGCCCCCCACTTCCAATAGAGGGGCTAATTTAAGTGAATCCAGAGGTGAAAGCAAGCCGGTGTGCCATACAGGGGTAGATCGGCTTCCCCTGGTGGCAATTTAAAGGGCCTGGCGCTCCCGCAGAGGCGGGAGCCCTGGGCCCTTTAAATCATCCCCAGAGCCCTGCTGCCAGAGCCCTGGGGTAGCCCCTGGCCCTTTAAATCGCCGCCAGAGCCCCACCGCCACCTCCCCAGGGCTCCAGCAGCAGGGCTCTGGGACTATTTAAAAAGGTCTGGGGCTCCGGTAGCTGCTACCGCCCCGGGCCCTTTAAATCGTCCCTGGAGCCCTGGGGCAGGGTTCCGGTGGCGATTTAAAGGGCCAGGGGCTACCCCAGGGCTCTGGCAGCAGGACTCTGGGGACGATTTAAAGGGTCTGGGGTGGTAGCTACAGCTGGAGCCCCGGGCCCTTTAAATCACCGCCCGAGCACCTGGCTGCCGCTGCTACCCCGGGGCTCTGGCAGCGCGGCTCGGGTGGTGATTTAAAGGGCTTGGGGCTCCCACTGCGGCTACCCTCCGGGGCTCTTTAAATCGCCACCTGAGCTGCGCTGCCAGAGCCCCGGGATAGCGGCGGGGCTCTGGTGGTGAGTTAAAGGACCAGGGGATCATGCCTGCTGCTACTGCAGTGGAGCCCTGGGCACTTTAAAGCTCTGCCAGAGGCAGAGGCCTCCTCCAATAGAGATTTAAAGTGCCCGGGGCTCCACTGTGGTAGCAGCAGCCTCTGCAGCTGGTAGCCCTGGGGGTGATTTAAAGGGCCCGGGGATCCCAGCTGCTGCTACCACAGCCCCAGCCCCTTTAAATCTTGATTTAAAGTGCCCGGGAATTTAAAGACCTTGCCCTTTCCGGTTGAGGCCCTGCCCCCTCCTAAGGACTCCAGAGTACCGGTAAGTCCTTTAAGTTACTTTCACCCCTGAATGAATCCCATTCTGAGGCACCTGTTTCTCCCCATTCATTGTTTGGGGAGCGTAGATGCTGAACTCAGGCGTTCAGACTCTCAATGATATTCTAGGCACCTAGAAATTGGACGTGGTGACACTCAGCCTCACCACATCTAAGTTTCTTTGTGAATCTAGCCCATGCTGTCTTATGTAGATACAGAGATGAAATCATGTCACAATTTATAAGGTAGCAGCTTCAGAGCTGGGTTCTCGCCATAAAGACAAAATGAAAAATAAGGGTCTTCTTGAATAATAGAGGTATTGATAATAAAATAAGTCTTCAATAGGCAGTGAAATATACTCTGATGAAAGCAGCAGACAGTATTGGACTAGACTCAGAGTATTCAGGTACCAAGAATTGCTTTAAGTGTTCATCATAAAGCATGTTTCAATATTAATAAAATAATCATACATTACTGTACAGACAGTGCCTAGGGGCAGACACTATTAGATAAAAGCACCAACAGGAGAACTGACAGTTTAATAAGATATAAAACTATTGTAATTTAAGTAATTATGGAAGGTTAACTATATTGTAATAAACATTAATGGAGATTAAGAAATATGTAAAAATAGAGACATGTATGTCTATCACTCATATGGTATTAAACCTTAGGAAGTATGTTTTAGTAATCAGTTGGTGGGTATAACAAAATGTTCCCGGGTGTTCACACCTTAAAATAATATAATACTTGTACAAAGTATGTTTTATGAGGTATCATCTGATTAATGACCAGCAAATCAAGTTATGGCCTGATAAAAGATATGTGGGACCACTGTATGTGAAGTTACAAGATTCCACTGTATAGTGTTAACACATGTTCCAAACTGAGGTTGGCAAATAAATCTGTCTCAAAGAAATGTGTGCTTTTTTTAATTTGTATTTAAGCAGTAAACAGTCATCAAGCAGGAAGAGGAGACAAAGGAAACCCCAAAAGATTAGGAAAAGCAACAGGAACATCCTTCCATATAGACTTCTTGTCTCCTGGTACCCAGCTGGAAATGTTTTTTTCAAGAGGGAAAGGAAAGGACAAACACCCCAAGGCACCATTATTTCTCTCCCTGTCCACTACATTCATGGTACCTGAAGGACAAAGGAAGCAGCGTTGGATGTGGGGAAGGGTCCTCACCTAAGAAGTTTGGTCCATAAGACTCCTGAGAGCATGTGGTGAAAAACCTTTGATTTGAATTTAGCATAGTTTGTTAAGCTAGGCACGAGTTGAGTTGTATCGTTATTTTACTTGTAACCATTTCTGACTTTTATGCCTCATTACTTGGACTCACTTAAAATCTTTGTAGTTAATAAATTTGTTTTAGCATTTTATCTAATCCAGTGTCTTTTAATTGAAGTGTCTAAAAAACTCCATTTGGGGTGGCAAGTTATGTGTATATTATTTCTACTAAAGCAAAACAGACTTTTTATAAATTTTTATTGTCCAGGAGAGGGGTGAGCAGTACAGGATGTACATTTTCAGGGAAAATATAAGACTGGAATTGGTTGAGGTCACCCTGCTATATAACCAAGGTTGGTAAGGGCCCTGGTGTGGCTGGCTGCAGCACACACACACAGAGACATAGTTGTGAGTGACTTACATGCTGGAGTAGTCCAGGCTGGAGGCTACAGCAGCAAAGCAGTGTAAAGAGGACCCCAGCTTAGAGAGCAGAGGTGACATCTACTCAGTCTGGATTATACCCTGGTATGTCACAGTGGTATAATAGCCATTTTCAAACTAAGGACAAATTCTGACCCTAGCAGAGAAGTATTACCAGGCTTTGCAGCCATTGACACCCGAGCAACTCAAGCGCAAGAAAATGAGAAAGGACCTCATCTGAGGCAGCCACGTAGAGTTTTCGACAACTATAACTTTCCCTCAAGAGCGGAGACATGGATTCCATCCAGTCTGACATTTTATCAGTTGGACCCTTGGAGAGGATTTGGGTGAAGGCCCTAGATATGTGCTCTGCTGGTATACAAAGAAGGTACTGCACATACATCAGACCTGTTCTTCCCTCTCTACACTGGCTTCCTATAGAATATTAGGTCAAGCTGAAGGTCTCTGTCCTTACTTTCAAGGCACTCAATGGCCTGGACCATGGCTACCGAACACATTGCTTAACACTCTGGGAGGAGGACCATGGTTAATGACTCCTCTCCTCAGGCACAATGGAAATTTCTACAATAGGGTAAAGTTAGTGTGGGGGATACAAAGCTTTCCTGGGGACTGGTCAAGACTGGGGAACGTACTCTTACAGAAGCTAAGGACCATCAGAAGTCTCATCACCTTCTATTCCAAGGGAAGCTGCACTTTGACTTTGCCTTCTTTAACATATCCACAGAGTGCACATTAAAAAAAAATGTACCAAAACCCTACACTGCACATACAATTCTTTCCCTGGAAAGAGGTTTAGGAAGAGAGAACAAACCAAATGTGAAAAAATATTAGTTATGTTGTATAATAGGCTACAGGAAAGCATTCAGATACTGTAGTAATGAGTGAGATAAGAACCTATATAGAACAGAATACAGTATGTTAAGCTTTTAACAGGCTTTCAAAATCAAAAGCAGAGACAGATGTAATTTCTGAAGTAAAATGTATCCTCTCACTTTATGTTTCTTAATAAGGGAAACACCTTGTGCTGGTGGGAGATCTTATCAGCCAATCTACTGGGAAATTAGAAGAGCACTTACTCTAATCAACATGTATTCTATTCCTTAGTGAAATATCCCCCAAAAGAGAATCCATCACATGTTGATAACCACGACTTTGGTATGCATCCTAGTACTGCTTTTAAAGAAAGAAGCGACCATGATGCCAATGTGCATGTCTGTATCTCTGCTTTCTGTATCTGAATGGTAACAGAAGTCTTGTGTTGGCTTCAAACTTCAGTCCATGCCATTTGTACTATCAGTACTGTAGCGAATCATCAGTTTGTTAGCCTGAGCTACTATCAACATCAGCACATATGCAAGTGGTCCCAAAGTGATAGCTAGAGAGGAAACAGTAGACTGGCAATACTTTTTTTCTTGGCAAGATCATGCATGCTTGGCTCTGATCTGCCTTGTAGCAGTAGAGTAAAATCAGGACCCTAGCCTGGCTGCACAAGGAACATTTGCATCCCCCAAAGCTTTTCTGTATTCTCTCTGTGTTGATGCGGACATCATGTAAGGCCATATGCTCTACTTCATGCCTAAAACAGCATGGGAAGAAAGCGGCAGCCGCCTGACAGATCCATCTGCTGTGTCATTCCCTCTGCCAGACCAATAGTTGTGCAGAGCCAGAAGGGGCCATAGCAATGATTGATATGATTTACAATGCAGCCACATGATCTGTTGGAATACTAAGGGCAGATCCAATTAATCTTAAGTGAAGTCTCTGCGTGTATGCACTTCTGCACCCACACCCGCTGTGGTAGCATTGCTTGTACGAGTGCTGACATTGAGTGGCAGCCACCAGCCCCACTCCCATGATCTGTTAGAACCACAGAGAGGGAATTACTGCTCTTCTTGGCTTTTGTAATTTACACTGTTTTGTGCTTACTAAGTTGCACACTGAGTGCCTCTTCCCAAGACTCTGCCCTTTTCCCACATGGCCTTGACCAATATGCATTATAGCTCCTGTGACATGACTAGAGAGTGGATAAAAGTTCATACTCTGCATTATTTCAATCTTTGGCTTCTTTTCATAAAGTGTGAAGAGAGGTATATAGGCCTTCTTTCCCCTTTCTTAGTCTTTATTCAGGAAGAACTCAGAGAGCAGAACACTTTGATCACTTCAAGATATCCCTGTAAATAAGGATTTGATGCTTAACATATGCCCATATAGGTAGAAAGAACAGTTTTGGAGGCAACAAACATACCTGATGGCTTTTCAGTTTAATAATTCTATAACAGCATAGGATTTGAGAATGATCGAGTCAGGCCTTTAATATGTGGCCTTTGCTATGAACTAATGTAAGGGTTTCTTTTCTTTTTTTCGGCGTACTTTTGTGGTGGTTTGTGATAACAATCCTTTACAGCCATTTTTACTTTACATACATTCCATCCCACAGAAATAGAATCAGAAATACATTGTATGAATTACTTTCCAACATTGCAACATATAACACAAAACTGTTGAGTTTATCTGCTGAATTTTCCTTTAGATAAACCTAAAATATCAACATGCACTCTACAGAGAACAAATACATAAAGTTACACTGCTTGTAGCGGAACAAGGATTATATATTTTTACTTTCAAAGCCCACTGTAGACAGAGAATTGAATTAGAGGTATCAGTGTCTGGCTTTAAAAAGAGCAGAAAAGGGCTGTGTTTAATCACTCTGCTATAGCACTCGTTATAAATTAAGTCTAGCATCATCTGGCTGGTATTATAAGGATTCCGGTGGTGTCAGCTATTGAGTTTGTTCAGATAATACTAGCTTTGCATGTTCCATGGAAATATACTCTAAGATTATTAATAATAAATCCAATATGGGAGTGCTACAGAATATACTAGACACTGTTTGCTTAGTATTGCAGAATCTTAGTTCTAATGTAAAAATAATTAAATGCCCTCTATTTGAGCTTAGAAAAGGGTCACCTCTTTCAGCAACTATACTATTTCGAAAATCAATTTACCAGGACAATAGCTACAGCATAGTTTACCAAACGCATTAAAAACAGCTACCTACTTCTGAGACTTGGTCAGATATAATTATAAACATATTCATGAACGAATTGTTCATTTAAATTATATTAGCCTAAAAACAATATAGTGAGTAATTTATATGCATGTACTTTCAGTCACTTTAAAGTATTTACTTAGATCCATGAACTACTAAGCTGGGGGAAGAGGTAGATACGCTGGGCAGTAGGGATAGGGTCCAGAGTGACCTAGACAAATTGGAGGATTGGGTCAAAAGAAATCTGATGAGGTTCAACAAGGATAAGTGCAGAGTCCTGCACGTAGGAAGGAAGAATCCCATGCACTTATACAAGCTGGCTGGCTGGGTAAACAGCAGTTCTGCAGAAAAGGACCTGGGGATTACAGTGTACTAGAAGCTGGATATGAGTCAACAATGTTGTTGCCAAGAAGGCTAACGGCATATTGGGCTGCCCTAGTAGAAGTACTACCAGCAGATCAAGGCAAGTCATTATTCCCCTATATTCGGCACTGGTGGGGCCACATTTGGAATACTGTGTCCAGTTTTGCGCCCCCGCCCCCCCCCCCCCAGAAAGGATGTGGACAAATTGGAGAGGGCAACGGAAATTAGGGAGCTGGGGCACATGACTTACAAGGAGAAACTGAGGGAACTGAGCTTAGTTAGTCTGCAGAAGAGAAGAGTATGGGAGGATTTGAGAGCAGCCTTCAACTACCTGAAGGGGGGTTCCAAAGAGGATGGAGCTAGGCTGGTGTCAGATGACAGAACAAGAAGCAATGGTTTCAAGTTACAGTGCGGGAGGTCTAGGTTGGATATTAGGAAAAATCTTTCACTAGGAGGATGGTGAAGCATTGGAATGGGTTACCTAGGGAGGTGATGGAATCTCCATCCTTAAAGGGTATGGCCCAGCTTGACAAAACCCTAGGTGGGATGATTTAGTTGAGGTGGTACTGCTTTGAGCAAGGGGTTGGACTAGATGACCTCCTGACAGAGCGATGCTACACGACGTGTGTTATCTTAAACCATATGTAAAAAACTCCAACGCCTAAATTTGAAGGTAAATACACATGCACATTACTGTGATTTATTGGAATGTATTGAGCAGTGCTGGATCTGTTTAAGTGAATTTGTAGTAATAAGTTTCAGAGTAACAGCCGTGTTAGTCTGTATCCGCAAAAAGAAGAACAGGAGTACTTGTGGCACCTTAGAGACTAACAAATTTATTAGAGCATAAGCTTTCGTGGACTACAGCTGTAGTCCACGAAAGCTTATGCTCTAATAAATTTGTTAGTCTCTAAGGTGCCACAAGTACTCCTGTTCTTCTTTTTGCGGATACAGACTAACACGGCTGTTACTCTGAAACTTATTACTACAAATTCACTTAAACAGATCCAGCACTGCTCAATACATTCCAATAAATCACAGTAATGTGCATGTGTATTTACCTTCAAATTTAGGCGTTGGAGTTTTTTACATATGGTTTAAGATAACACACGTCGTGTAGCATCGCTCTGTCAGGAGGTCATCTAGTCCAACCCCTTGCTCAAAGCAGTACCACCTCAACTAAATCATCCCACCTAGGGTTTTGTCAAGCTGGGCCATACCCTTTAAGGATGGAGATTCCATCACCTCCCTAGGTAACCCATTCCAATGCTTCACCATCCTCCTAGTGAAAGATTTTTCCTAATATCCAACCTAGACCTCCCGCACTGTAACTTGAAACCATTGCTTCTTGTTCTGTCATCTGACACCAGCCTAGCTCCATCCTCTTTGGAACCCCCCTTCAGGTAGTTGAAGGCTGCTCTCAAATCCTCCCATACTCTTCTCTTCTGCAGACTAACTAAGCTCAGTTCCCTCAGTTTCTCCTTGTAAGTCATGTGCCCCAGCTCCCTAATTTCCG
>NC_048302.1:85670187-85777498 GCF_013100865.1 Trachemys scripta elegans | reverse complement strand
AAAAAAAAAAAAAAAAAACACTTTACCAGAAGCAGAACAGTTGGCCACATCAGACAATGTGCTTACATACCTTAATCATTCCTTGCTCATAAATTTAGCATGTGATACTTCCTCGCAGTTCTATCACACAGCATGGCAGATGGCAATGAGACCAATAGCATTTGCCTCCTGATCTCTCTCAGTGGCAGAACATAACTCTGCACAAATAGACAAGGAGGTTTTAAGTCTGGTACTGAGTGTGAGGAAATTCACACTTATCACTGACCAGCAACCACTTTACCGGAGAAAGGGAGTTTCTATGACAACAGCAGCATGTATGCAACTCTGGGCTCTCTTCCAAGCTGGTTACATCTATGACATCAAATTTAAAAGAACAGGAGCATATGCTCTTTCCCCTACCTATGCTAGCTGAAGGGCAACTTGTAATAGAGACTAAGGGCTGGTCTACACTACGATTTTAGGTCGAATTTAGTAGCATTACTTCGATTTAACCCTGCACCTGTCCACACGACGAAGCCCTTTTTTTCGACTTAAAGGGCTCTTAAAATTGATTTCTTTTCAACGCTAATCACCTCATCACAGGTTGAGTAATCGGCCTTGCTGGGTCAAATTTGGGGTAGTGTGGACGCAATTCGATGGTGTTGGCGTCCGGGAGCTATCCCAGAGTGCTCCATTGTGACCGCTCTGGACAGCGCTCTCAACTCAGATGCACTGGCCAGGTAGACAGGAAAAGTCCCGCGAACTTTTGACTTTCATTTCCTGTTTGACCAGCATGGCGAGCTGATCATCACAGTTGACCATGCAGAGCTCATCAGCAGAGGTGACCATGGAGTCCCAGAATTGCAAAAGAGCTCCAGCATGGACCAAATGGGAGCTATGGGATCTGATTGCTGTATGGGGAGATGAATCCGTGCTAGCTGAACTCCGTTCTAGTAAACTAAATGCCAAAATACTTGGGGGGGGAAGGGATCTCCAAGGCCATGAAGGACAGAGGCTATAAAAGGGACTCGCAGCAGTGCCACATGAAAATTAAGGAGCTCAGGCAAACCTACCAAAAAACCAGAGGAGTAAACGGCCGCTCCGGGTCACAGCCCCAAACATGCTGCTTCTATGATGATCTGCATGCCATTCTAGAGGGTGCAGCCACCCCCAACCCAGTGCTTTGACTCAGTCAATGGAGTAGAACGCAACACGGGGTTTTGGGGACAAGGAAGATGAGGAGGTTGGAGATAGCTCACAGCAAGGAAGCGGAGAAACTGTTTTCCCCAACAGCCAGGATCTATTTCTCACCGTGGACCTGGAGCCAGTACCCCCCCAAACCCACCCAAGGAGGGCTCCCGGACACTGAAGGCGGAGAAGGGGCCTCTGGTGAGTGTACCTTTGTAAATATTATACATAGTTTAAAAGCAAGCGTGTTTAACGATTAAATTGCCCAGCCTGTGCTTGTTTCCCGGGCCCAGAATCGGCGTTCCACGCCACGAACCTACCCAATTAACACCATGATGTGCACATTGCTGGGGCCCGTACTTTGTGAGGAGTCTATGTTCATGTCCTCACTCTCGTCACCGCGCTGCCGTTGCCTCCTTGCCTGGTTTCGCTTTTGCAGGTTCTGGTTCTGCATATCCTGCTGGATAATGCACGTGGTGTTTACAGTGCTCATAATTGCCGTGGTGATCTGAGCGGGCTCCATGTTCACAGTGCTATGGCACCTGCGCTGAAAAGAGGCGCGAAACGATTGTCTGCCGTGGCTGTGACGGAGGGAGGGGCGACTGACGACATGGCTTACAGAGAATTAAAATCAACAAAGGGGGGTGACTTTGCATCAACAACTGTCACACACATTGGCCCCCTCAAGGATTGAACTCAAAACCCTGGGTTTAGCAGGCCATTGATTTCACGGATGGAAGGAGGGGAGGGAGCAAATGAATACAAAAGAAATCTGGTCTATTTCTTGTTTTGATCCACTCCATCTATCTTATACATCTTAGGCTGGCAGCAGTTGGTGCAGTATGACTGCTAGCCATCGTCATCTCCTGGGTGCTCGGCAGAAAATGCTGCATTATGATTGCTAGCCATCGTCACCTCCTGGATGCTTACCAGAAGATGGTGCAGTACGACTGCTGGCAGGACTGAGTTTCTAGGAGATGAAACTTGAAAAGGAAATGACCTGGCTGAGTCACTCCCACGTCTGCCCAGGCGCCCCTGACCGACCTCACCGAGGTCAGCTAAAAGAGCACCCAGGAGTATGATGATGACAGCTACCAATCGTAATGCACCGTCTGCTGCCAAAAGGCAATGAGCTGCTGCTATATAGCAATACAGTACCATGTCTGCCAGCACCCAGGAGACGTACGGTGACGGTGAGCTGAGCGGACTCCATGCTTGCTGTGGTATGTCGTCTGCACAGGTAACACAGGAAAAAAGGCGCAAAACGATTGTCTGCCGTTACTTTCATGGAGGGAGGGTGGGGCCTGACTACATGTACCCAGAACCACCCGCGACACTATTTTGCCCCATCAGGCATTGGGATCTCAACCCAGAATTCCAATGGGCAGAGGATACTGTGGGATAGCTACCCACAGTGCAATGCTCCGGAAGGCGATGCTAGCCTTGGTACTGTGGACGCAATCCGCCGACTTAATGCACTTAGAGTATTTTGTGTGGGGACACACAATTGACTGTATAAAAACGATTTCTAAAAAAACAACTTCTATAAATTCGACCTAGTTTCATAGTGTAGACATACCCTAAATCTATTGAATGTATCACCTTGTGTAAAATTGAGGATGCCCCAGTGACTTAGTTTGATCAAGCAAAAAACCAAGAGGGATTACACACTAGCTCAGGTTTATGAAGCCATTCTGAAGGCCTGGAAATATACTGACAGTCCTGATCTGGCATGCTTTTACACATACAGAGGTGAGCTTACCATATATCAAAGATGTATCATATTATACTTCGTAAACTGCACACAAGAGTCTTAGAGGAACACCGAGGGGTAGTAAAAATGAAGACACTAGCCAGAAGTTTTGTATGGTGGCCAGGCATTGATCATCAAAGAGAACAGCTTGCTAAAGAAAGTTTGGGATGCCAAAAGATAATAGCATGTGCCTAAGCCAGTACTATTGTACCTTTCAGACTGGCCATCAACTCCCTAGCAACATCTGCATATTGATTTTGCAGGACCATTTTTGGGAATGATATATCTAGTAGTGGCAGATACCCATCCCAAATGTCCAGAAGATTTTTGCATGAAAACCACCACAGCTGCATGGACAGTAGAAAAACTTAAGTTTGTTTGCAAGAACTAGACTGCCAGAACAACTCTTTAGTTTAGAAATGTTGGAAGTTCATGAATTAAAATGATATTAGATATATCACCTTGGTACCATACCACCCAGCCACAAATGGCATGGCTGAATGGTTGGTACAAACTTTAAGCAAGCCCTACAATACATGACAGATAAGAAGGAGTCATTCCATCAGCAGCTAGCATGCTTCTTGCTAGCATACTGAAGTGCATGCCACGATGAATCAGACACCTGCAACACTGTTTATTGGCTGAAGTCTCGGATCATGCTTGGACTTAAAGCCAAATCTAGGTCTAGAAGTCAGAAGTCATCAAATAAGGCAAGCTATGATGAGAGGGACCAGCTAAAAGTGGGTCAAACAATGATGGCACATGATTACTGGGGACCCAGTTAGTGTGCAGAAAGGTCCCTTGTCCTATACTCTACAAATGGCACGCAATAGGTTTTGGCACAGCCACATTGATCAGTTGTGAGATTCAGGGGTATCTCCATGGCTGACAAAAGAAGTAAAATTCCCCTGCTGCCAGTTGTTCCGATATCAGTGCCCCAGCTTGAAACAATAACCAATAATGTAGACTGGAAAGCAAGTGTCCTGAACAACCTACATCACCTAAGTCAGACTTTGCTGCAAACACCCCCTTCTAAGGTAAGTGTTAAAATATTGGCAGACACTATTCAGAAAGAAAATGCAAGCTACCAAAGACTTGGTTTGTGGGGGGGGGGGGGGGAATAACCCAAGGCCCAGTTACAAGTACATCTGGGTGTTGTGCCCATTTTGGTGAGTGAGGGGATGGGGACGATAGATGTGATATATCTGAATATACTGAGCGGAATATTGAACGTTTATGTGAATTTGCAAGTATTGTTTCTTAAGTAGTGGGTTATGTTGAATCTTGTGTTATACAGTGGTTACTATGTTTCTGTTCTTTTTTTCTGCAACACAAGAGTCAGCCATCATGGCTCTAACTGTGTACACATCTGTTTCTAATCAGAGATTTATGCGATATCCACCAGATCAAACAATTATTCTTACTATTATCTAATTATGTAGGCTGGTCAAACAGAAGATTTCAGGTCCTACTGAATGACAACTCCTTGTCCCACAATAATACTGCAGTCAAAAGATTATTCTCTCAGCATAAAGAAAGTAATTTCTGCAAGTCCTGTGTCTAGTGCCCGGTGTACTCTGTGACATACTGGACATAAAAGCTGAACCATGGCCCCAGTAACTTCACTAGTTCTTTAGAGCAGCAGGGCAGAAATGCTGCACAAAAATAAAGACTGAAATAGTTATTTTCATACTTAATTCATTAGATTAACACTCAAAACACTCACTTCTGTTACTGTGATATTAAGAGGAACTCATTTATGCTGCCCCACACTGCCCATATCCTAAACAGAAAAAAGTTGTACTGACTAAGTATAGCTAGACTGTGCTAGGAAACAGAGTTGGAAGTATTGGTAGCAGTGCTGTGGTGCTTTTGGCTCTTCTGAAGGTGGAAGAGGCAATCCAGGTTTTAGGCACAGAAGGAGTCAGTTAAGGTTTTTGCCACTGGGAGAGTATTACACCTTCTTCCCATTGTGGGCAGAAGTGGAGGTTACAATCTGAGAAGGGGCAGTGCTTTGATATCCTAGTTGCCCCACTAAACAACTAAGTGCCAAGTGCATCCATCCGAGTATCTGTCACTGCATTCCAAAATAATGGATAAATACATTAGCAAAAAAACATTGTATTGTAGTGAAGTGGTCAGTACTGAAATAGTGCACAAAAGTTGAGAAGTTATCATTGGGTCTTCATGTCAACACCTCATGGAGTTGAATAGGGCAGTTATACCATCCTGAACTATTGTTTCAGGCCAGACAGCACCACTTCAGTCACAGCTGACTCATGTCTGGAAAGTTTTCTTCAAAACCATAAGGACTAAGGGTATGGCTACACTTGCAGCTGTACAGCGCTGTTTGTTAAACCTGTCTTCATACAGCTGAGTAGGGAAAGCACTGCAGTCTGTCCACACTAACAGCTGCCAGCGTATTGTCGTGGCCACATTTACAGCAGCACTGGGAGCGGTGCATTATGGGCAGCTATCCCAGCGTTCAAGTGGCTGCAATGTGCTTTTCAAAAGGGGTGGGGTGGAGTGTGACAGGGAACATGGGGAGAGAGAGAGGGGATTTTTGGAGTGCGGACACTGTGTCAGCACCCTGCCTTGCAAGTTCCGACCCCCCTTCCTCCTCCACCCCTGTCTCACTCACTGAAAGCAAACAGCAGCTGTTTGTTTTTTTTCCTCTCACAGACCAGATAAGCAGCCGCTCACTGAAACGGACCCCCCCACACTCCCCTCCATGCGCCGCCTCTCTCTTCAAGCAAACATTAGCTGTGGGCGTTCCAAAGGGAGCCCCCCTGCCTGCCTCTACTCATTCAAAGCAAACAGTAGCTGTGTTTGTTTTTTTGATAAGCAGCTCCCGGAGTGTCCGGAGTTCACAACAAAACAAGGAGAGGAACAAGAGAGGAAGCTTCACTTAAAAGGACTATGGGGAGTTTCCGGACGTCAATCACTGCGTAATAAGGTTACTCCCCATTTACACTGCAGCACCAGTGTCTCAGCCACTCCACACCAGCTGTTAATCCTCTCGGGGAGGTGGAGTACCTGCAGCGCTGTAGCCACGGAGATTCAGCGCTGTATGTGCCTTGCCAGTGTGGACGGGGAGTGAGTTACAGTGCTGTGGGCGGCTTTATTGCGCTGTAACTCTCAAGTGTAGCCAAGGCCTAAGAAAAATTTTTAAATGAGAGCTTATATTCTGGAGTATAGCTCTGTGTCAAGGGGTGACTTCTGCATGTTCGAGGATATGTGGGGACTTTTATGCTTATTTTGAAATTCAAAACTATCTAAACTATTAATCAAAACCTACATGCTGTTGAGCAATGTGAAATTCTATTTTCTTAATTCATTGTTTTGTTGCCTAATGAACTAAGGTTACAAACTCCCTTTGCCTACCATTATTTTATGAAATAACTGGGATGGACTAGGTAATTCTAAGTTACATCACTGTCAAAACTACCACCATGAGGAGCCTGCTCCTAACAGAATTATATTTGCATTTTAGTGGATTTATAAATGCTAGATATCAGTTAAGACATGCAGCAATATGCAGAGGCATTTGAAATTATGTAAAAGCAAACCCTATGAATTAAGCAAGATAGAGTTACATATAGTATAAAAATAACAGTAGATCTTTCAAATTTTAAAATCTTGATTCATAGTTCAGTTACTGTCACTAAATGCTTGGAGGTATCACTCTGAATGAGTCATTTCAAATGCAGAAAATGTTAAATCACAAGGATTTAGAAAGTAAATTATATATTGCTTTCCAGTGTATTCACTGAACTACTAGATGGAAAAATATAGTTCATTCCACAGTAGTTTTAATTAGTGAATCTTTATAAAAATAAAAAGTAGCAGCAGATAGTAGCTTAATTTGGAAGAAATGGAGATGGACAGAGCTACAGATAACATACACAAATCATAATTAAGCGTATGTCCACACACTTTGTGTTTGGCTTGTCCTGAGCTCTTATTAGAGGAACATCTTTCTTAAAGAAGAAGCCATAGTCCTAACCACTTACTCATTTCAATAAGTCCAAATGTAGCCTTTGCTGAAGCCCACTGGTCCCTGGCCATAGGAGCCACCCCACATCAAGTGAGGCTCACCAAGGCATAAAAGTACCCAATACTCCTTTCAGAAGCTCTTTTAACAAGTTTTACAATCTACTCCTCCTTCCATGACTAACAGGTTTCACATAGTCTTGTTACATCCTGAGGGCTCCTCTTTCTAGGACATTGATTAACCTTTTCTACCCTTTGCTGGGGTACAGCATCCCCATCAAAGCACTCTATACTTCTTTTCATGACAGATCTCCATTCTTTGGAAGTGAGGGTCCTGTAACTATCATTGATTCATACAACTAAAGAGGACATAGAAAAAAGCCAATGGTTCCCTGCCATGCAGTCTTCAGACATCAGAATACCATTTTTCAACCAGTTCTAATGTGCCTCATGAACAAAACAGTGAAACTGACTGCCAAATGTGTAATGAAAAAACGTTTTTAGTATTTTTAGTTATACCAATCTTTACAGTACTTGTACAATAACGACAAAATTTTCAGACAGATGTGATATTCAAATTGATGGAGACCCTTTAAAGGGTGTCCCTATACATCACCTCCCTTCTATAAAGAAAAGTTACTCCCAACCTTGGACAGTTTTTTAGTTGTGCATGGTGTAGTAAATCTGTGACTGGCATGATAAGAACTCCATTCACATTTTTGAGTTTAGAAAAGCTCTTCATTCACCGGGGGGGGGGGGGGGGGGGGGGGGAAGGAGGGAAGAGGGAACGAACTTCAGTCCACCATTGTATTTTGCATTCCCTTTGTCTCTTGCTAAAGGTTTTTAAATCATCCTAGGAATAGATGACCTGCTAAAAGAAAGATTTCCTTGCTAGGTTTTATTTCAACAAACCCCTCTTTATGGGAGATCATGATCTTCTCTCTCTCTATCTTTAAAAGAAAAATAGAACTCCTGCAACAAAAATGACATCTTAGCTCCTAAAAGTGATTTATTCATTCTGTATTTCATTGAGCGCCTACAGTGCCTATGGATTAATAATTCAGACATTCCTCCATTGCGCCTGCCCCATAATCATTACAAAATATCAAAATAAACAAAAAAAAATCAGAAAGATTGTTTACTTGCATTTCACTTCCAGGAGAGACCAACAGCATAATCTGACTCACTCCAGAGATTTCTTCATCTGTAGAAAGTAGGGTTTATATATACACACATTACTGGTTTCCCAGAATGCCTTTCCCCAGTCTAGGACTAGTACCAGGTCTGCCTGCTGGACTACATTTTCCATCTTGCTTTACTTTCCTGAGAAAAAGACAGACTTGTTGGAGGAGGAGCCTGATCCTTCCTCAGTCAGGATGAAGAGTTCCAGCCCACCCTACTTATGGTAATCTGGATTCCGGCCCCAAGGTAGGATCAGCAGCAGTGTAGGCTTCTTGGTAAACCCTCAACTGCGTCCCTGAGATTACATTTCCTGTCTCATATTTTAGAGGAATATTTGGAACAGTAATGCTGGTCCAGGAAGGTTCCTCTCTAGCCTTACATGGTGGTATATCCTTTTACAACAATCCAATTCTAAAAGAATAGCAAAATAATAATATACAAGTAGCAATTCTATTGGAGGGGAAGGGAAAAAAAGATGATTTAACTCTTCTATGTTGAGGAACCTTTGAATTCTTCTCCTTTTTTTCCCGGCAAGATAACATTAGAACTAAAATAATGGAAGTTAAAAATTAAATGTTAGTCTTTGAGATGAAGCATTCTAGGAATAACATTTAAATGAGAACTGACTTTTTCCTTAAAAAAAAAATGCAGGATGGATCTGGAGAATGACAACAGTTGTAATAAATGCTGGTACACAAAATTTAAATATTCCTAGTTAAGGAATAAAATATGAAGACCACAGAAAACAGACAATTTTAGCCACATATGATACGTTACTAAAAAGGTAATATACTGCATGATGTATTACTAAAGAGTAGGGCCGGCTCCAGGCACCAGTGAAGGAAGCAGGTGCTTGGAGTGGAATGTCTGGGTCTTTGGCAGTGGGTCCCTCAGTCCCTCTCGGAGTGAAGGACCCAATGCCGAACTGCCGCTGAAGAATTAAGCGGCGCGGCTGAGTTGCCGCCGATCAGGGCTCTCTCTTTTTTTTTTGCTGCTTGGGGCGGCAAAAAAGCTGGAGCCGGCCCTGCTAAAGAGAAACAAATGACAAAGAGACAAGTTTATCCATATAAAAGAAATTGCCAAATGTAAAAGCTAAGGAAAGTTGAGACGCTCTCTGAAAATTGTGGTCCTATGCTAGAAGTCTGATGGAGTGGCACAAATGTAATAGCATTTCTATCTCAGCCTTAGCATTAAAACCTTAACATAAGACTGCAAGTCAAGTCTCACTGTGACTCCTTGAGTTTCTTGAATATTGTTTCCTTAGGAACGAAAATGAATCCTTTGAACAGACCTAAAATTAGGCATTTCATAATAAGTCTTTGTGACTCTTTATGTAGCTATACAGGGCCTTGAATTTGACCATCAAAATGGCTTACACTGACAAATTTATTTTAAATCTGCAAATAGCACTCTCTCCCCCCACCCCCACCCCTGAATGCTTACTTGTTTCCTTAGGTTCTGGGTTGTTGTGTGGGTTTTGTTGGTGGTGGTTATATTTTATACATGAATAATAAAACCAGCATAATTATTATTTGTACTGCACTAGTACTTAGAATCCCCAATCATGGATCAGGACCCCACTGTGCTATGCACCGAACACAAAATGAAGATAGTCTCTGGCCAAAGAGCTTACAGTTTAAGTATATGACTGCATACGTAGCTCACCAACTCTGAATAGAAGGCAAAGCAGGCCTGTTAAAGCAGTCTGCCTTTTGAGGGATTCCCAGTGTAGGCAGGGAACTGTGAAGCCTGGAAATACCCCAGTTGGGAGGGGGAGAGAGAGGACAGCTGAGGAGCTAGAGGCCTAAGAGAGTGGGTGCCCTTGCTGGATCATGAGGAGGAAAATACAGGTGCACCTGCCTGAACTATGACAATTAGTAATGGCAAACAATGTGAAAGGGGTGAGTTGAAGGAAAGATCTAAATGCAGAGATGAAGGACACTAAAACTAGGTGTACGAGCAGAGGGGGGAAATGATGCCACTTGGTGATGTGATGTGTATTATACAGAGTGTGGCATTTTTTAATTCTTCAGGTGAGTGGATTACATTACTTGGATTTATTACTGCAAAAATTTAAATTCTGCTTGTATTTTACTCACACCATGCTTTTGTCAGACTCTGATTTCGCCCAAGATGTAAAATACATTTAAAACACAAATCAAGAAAAAATTTATATTTATACTCAACCACATAATAAGATACACATTGTGGAAGTTATTTTTCAAAGAAAAGACACCACAAATTTTAGGATCTCTAATCATAACATCTTACTAAACAGTGATTTTTGTCTTTCATTCATCAGCTGATTTATTCCCTCAGATTTGTTTTATGCAGCATCACTCCTGAATTGCTGGAGAGGCTCTTGAGAGCTTTGGGAATTGCACAAACCTTTTGTGGCCAGAACTGGCAGGCCTTTGGGATTCACAAAAAGTAGTCACAGCAGCCTTTTTTAAATTTTTATTTATTTATTTATTTATTTATTTTAAGAAAAATCAAGGTCTTCCTTGCAAAGACAACTTTGAAAATATAAACCAATGAACAGATTGCTCAGATTGGAAGGAAAATTCAGCTGGGCTCCACTTCTGCAACAGGCAATTAGGAAGTTAGAGAAACTTCCACATATTTATGATGAGAAATTAATCAGATGTTGCAGGTTTCTCCCCCCACCAAAAAAACCCCAAACAAATTACCTCAAACTCCCCAAATCCTTATGCCTGCAGCTTTGAGCTCAGTATAATCTGTTTTACCCTGACTTCCCAACCATTCAGTAGAAACATTCCTACACCAGAGTCTACCTAGTGGAAGTCCCAATAGTCAAGGGAAGCCTGTCCATCTAAATAACTGTCATGGGGCAGCCTCACCTGGAGTACTCTCCAGCAATAGACTGTGGCAGAACAGGCATGTCCACTTCAGTTTCCCACCTTCACTGTCCCCAGTTCCTTCATGCAAGATTTCTTGACTCCCTAAATAACCTCCTCAGGGTCCGTTTATTACTAATACAGTGCAGATAATCCACAAGAGAAGTCCTAAACAAGGTCCTTTTTTAATAGCCCAATGCACATAGACCTTAAAATCCCAAGCCTTCTAGTCCTTCCACACACAACACTCCAACATCTTTCACCCCACCTGGGCTCTTTGTCAGTCCTCTCTGGTCCCTTTACCAGGACAGACACCTCAGCCCCACCAAATGGACTGCAATCCCACTCATCCCCATAGGAACCACAACCCCCAGCCTCTCTCCTGGGACTTCATCCTCACCCAGAGAGTATCCACAACGACCCCATGTCAATTAACCCCTCATCTCAGACAGGCAGGCCATTTCCACTGTCTCCTTGGCCCCAGCAATTCACCATGTAGGATCAATAGGTAAGCCTCTCCACTGCCATCCATCACCCCTTTCCACCCCTCTGCTGCTCTCCCATCTTCTGCCTTCCCCCAATCTACAGTTTCCATCAGAGACCCCACCTGGGCTTTGGCAACCTGACTCACTCCCCTAACCATTTCAGTTTCACCCCTTTAGGGCCATGGTGCCCTCTTTTAAGCCCAAGTGGGTCAGCTAAGCAGTCAGAGGTGCACTGCCCTTTTCCCTCTTATAGGACCAGTGTTACCATGTGACATTAACCATAAGGGACCCAGGACTACAGTCAAAACAATTTACATTCCTAAGTCTTGGGTTTAGGCACTTATGTACCAATTTTAGGTTCCATTGTGATCCACAAAAAACTCCCATCAAACCGTGTAGCCACCTGACCTCACTCGGTGTCTAAATTTTCAGAGGGAAAAAGGTACCTCGGCACCTAAGTTTCTGCTTCTGAGCATATTCACTGCTGCCTCACTCTGTGCTCCTGGATCATAAATCTCAGTGTGATTCACAAACTGGGGAAAACAGCAGTTCACCCATCTATCTCACATTGGGAGCCTGATCTAAAAGGCGTGCTCACAGGCTACCTATTGGATCAGATCCCATGAAAAATCTGTCTGAAAGAAGGTGGTGTTGGTGGTGACCACCTTATAACTTGCAGCCCAGTGATCGGAACACTCGGCTGGGATGTAGGAGACCCAGCTTCAATTCTCCCCCTCTACCTGAGTGGGAGAAAGCATTCAAAGAGGTTCTTCCACCTCTCAAGAGATATTCTGATATGGGGTTCCCTCAGTCTCTCTTCTTGAAGCTCTTCCACTGTGAATAACTACTTAAAGAGTATTGGGAGAAAATGAGAGTGAGAATGACTACTCCAGTGGTTAGGGTACCCAACTAGAAGTGGGAGACCCAGGATCCAGTCCCCCTGCTGTAATGACAGGGGTACTGAGGGAGCCCCACATCCTATGCTGGAGTCCTAAGGATCAGGCAGTAATGGGGTATCTGGGAGGAAGATAGGGGCAGTGGGGCACCTGGAGGAGGCCCAGGTGAGCAATGGTGACTCCCCACAGATGCTTTTCCTGCATCCCCCACCCACCTATGCCTGGCTCCTGCTTCCCACTAGGGGATTCACTATCTGTGTGGCCTCTCTATCCAGCCCCAACATCACCCAACTCCTGCTGTAGCTGCACCCCAGACACCAGGTGGCTCTGCCTGCCCCCCCCCCCCCCCATATGTTACCCTACATGGCCCCAGCGACAGCATCCCCAGGTGACCTGCTCCCAAGCACCCCCTGCCTGGGCCCAGCATTACAACCAGGGAGGGAACGGAACTGCTTTGCCTGGGACTGGCAAAAGTACTGGATTAGTGTTCCTGCTCCTAAAATATGTGCCATAACAGTACTCTGACATGACGTGAGCACTGCCTACATCAGAATATCTTATGGCTCAGTGGTTAGAGTCATCTCCTTCTGAGAGATGTGAGACTCCTGCTCAAATCCTTCCTTTCTCTGTGGGTGTTCTAAGCACTGGGCTAAAAGTTGCAGGATGGACACCACCTCCTCCAGTCCTTTTGTATGACATTAGCTGCCTGCCTAAGTCACTCTCACAAGACATAACCTTTGCCTGACTCTTGGGGAGAGGTTCCCAATTGTGGATTGCTAGCAAAGACAGACACCCCAACCCCTCTCATTGGCATCTCCCATTGCCTACCATAAGTGGCTCCCTGCCCAGCACACTGGCTTTTTTGGACTCATCTGAGGTACCTGTCTCTCCCATTCATTGTATAGGGCACCTAGGCATCAAACCCAGGGTATGTCTACACTATGAAATTAGATCGAATTTATAGAAGCTGGTTTTATGGAAATCTGTTTTATACAGTCGATTGTGTGTGTCCCCACATAAAATGCTCTAAGTGCATTAAGTCGGCGGACCGCGTCCACAGTACCAAGGCTAGCGTCGACTTCCGGAGCATTGCACTGTGGGTAGCTATCCCACAATTCCCGCAGTCTCAGCCGCCCATTGGAATTCTGGGTTGAGATCCCAATGCCTGAATGATGCAAAAACAGTGTTGCGGGGGGTTCTGGGTACATGTCGTCAGGCCCCTCCCCCTCCATCACAGCAATGGCAGACAATCGATTCACGCCTTTTTACCTGGGTTACCTGTGCAGACAACATACCACGGCAAGCATGGAGCCCGCTCAGCTCAGCTCACCATCACCATATGTCATCTGGGTGCCAGCAGACATGGTACTGCATTGCTACACAGCAGCAGCTAATTGCCTTTTGTCAGTAGACGGTGCAGTATGACTGGTATCCATCATCGTTGTATTCCTCAGTGAGTTCGATCAGAGGCACCTGGGCAGACATGTTTTGTCTCCTGGAGACTCAGTTCTGCTGGCAGTCCTATTGAACCGCCTTGACGATGATGGCTAGCAGTCGTAGTACAGCATCTTCTGCCAAGCACCCAGAAGATGCCGCCCCAAGCAAAAAAAAAAAAAAAAAAAAGCCGCGATCGGTGGCTGCAGTTCAGCGGCAGGTCCTTCACTCCTAGAGGGAGTGAGGGACTTGCCGCCCCCGAATTGCCGCAGGTGCCGCCCCTCTCCCTTGGCCACCCCAAGCACCTGCTTGTTAAGCTGGTGCCTGGAGCCGGCCCTGCTGATAAGGGAACTAACAGGAACCTCCAAGAGGTACCTGGGAAAGTGAGTCATGGTGAGCTGAGAGGACCAGGACGTAGAAAGATTGATGAATTGTAGATTGTGTTGAAGAGTACAGACTGAAAAATATATATTGCAATCCAAAAAAAAATCTTTTATTATGGAACATCACATGTATCAAACAGTTGGGGTGGAACATTTTTGGAGAAGCCCATTGTTACAATTTTTACAGTGCATGGTATATTTTAAACATCTAATCCTGAAACCTGGGGGAGTTGTGTGTGTTCAAGGACTGTTTGACCAGAAATTTGGTTAAACTTTTCAGAAGATGCAGCAGTTTTGCAAGTTACATATATTAAAAAAAAAAAAAAAAAAAAAAAGACAGGCACATATAAACAGGTTTATAATTGCACTTACACTGGGTATGTCACATAGAAACAACTGCATGCCTAAACAAGTGTGCACTAACTAACCTGGATGGGCCTGTTCTCGTGGTCATATATTTAAGTGTACAATGGCATAGTGAACATTAAACATCTAATTGCACATCCAAATTTAATCAGAGCATTGGCATGTGTAACTATGATTTACAATAGATAAAACAATTTGATATTATGACCTCTTTTTCAACAAATCAAATTACTAAGGAGTGATCTGAATTTGAAATCACTTTGTAAACAAATTCTCATATGTACTGAGCACAATGAGAAACAAAATATCTTTATCCTTTATTAAGGCATAAGAAACAGGCAGTTTTTTTTCCAGTCACTCAGAAGAAAAAGTTGTTTCAGAGATCTATAGCTGAAAAACTATACTAGCTAAAGAGTTTAAACTTTAGTTATTCTTTATGTAATTAATATTTTAAATTTCACTTTGGTAAAAATTGGTTTTCACCTATTGCTGATTTCACTTTGGCTACAGTAGCCAGGGCTTGTTTGAATTCATGGAAAATTGCTATTAGAAGTTGTCTAATTAAACCTAATGAGCATAAAGCTAATAGGGGACAATTATGTTAATAACCCAGAGGACAAAACCATTTCCTTTGATTTTCTGAAAATCTGATCTTTTGGATATGCTGTTGATCAAGCAGGAACACATAAGACCCCATCCTGTAAAAAGACTTATCTGCATACTTAACTTTTCCCACTGAAGGAGTGGGACTTTATTTTAATTAAGACAAAAAAGTGTAATTTTGGGTGCACAAAATCTTGCTTCCCTATTTTAATAGGTAAATTGCAATTCTTTAACTATTTCAGTTAATTAGTGCTTGGAACCACCTATACAATTGCACCTTATTCTGAACTTAAGATAGTTTACAGTGTTACATCCTGAAATCCTAGCCCTGCCTATTCATGAGTAGGAGCTTTAAAGAAAGCTTTGTTAGGCCAACACTGAACATTTTTGAAAATTATACACTGCAGTACGAAGAAATGATATCCTATGTTGCTACTTTATATACAAGCTTTTCTATAGTACCTAAAACTATAGTCCTGGAGACGAACATGAATTTATACAATTTACAGTACATGCTCATACATTCAGTTTTGTAAACAATTTTATAGTGGTATTTGTTTTCATGAAAACAAAGCTACTATTCAGAATACTATATATATTATATTTGATTTTGTAATAATATGCTTGTTTCCATCAAAACCAAAAACATATGACTAAAAATTCTTGACAAAATTAAAGAAACATTATCATTCATAATGATGTAAAATTGCAGAATTCCTGCATCTGGACATACAAAAGTTAGGGAAAACCAAAATAGAACAAGTAAAAAAACAACACAAAACCCAAGACACTAAAAAAAAAAAAATCAGCGAGTGCCAGGTTTTGATTATTCTTGTGATGCTTTCCTTTGTGTGTGTTGATCCTATCTATGACTGTAGATTTGGCTCCATTCTCATCCTGCACGTCTAACAGTTGAAAGTTACACATGAAATACCATTCTCATGTGGAAAGGACTTTAGATGATACATTAAGTAATGCCCAAAGCAGTATAGCTTTCTCTAAGGCTTAAACATATGTGAATTTAATGTGTCTCCACTATATCTGCTCTGCCTTCAAGTACCTCTTTCTCCTTCCACTACTCTTCAATTTTATTAGTCTATTAGCTACTTCCACCCATTAACTATTTTTCATTCATTATTTACCACTCAGCTATTTTTCCTAATCTTTTCACTGGAAATTTTAGTGTCCATATTCTTTACTTCTAACACACTATGTATCTACTGTGATTTCTAGTCTCTCTCAGATACTCAGTTTAAGTATCCCATTCACCCCAGAGAGGTCACCCTTTAGCTAGTGTCTCCTCCTTTTCCTCTGACTTCAAGCAGTAGTTGCTTTGAACAAATTCAGCTTTGTAACCATGCCAGAGATACACTAAAGAACGGAGCTCAGGATCCAAAATGTCCAGGCAAATAATGGATGAGAGGCACTGAAGTGCTGAAGAACTACTTTACATTGCTGTCCACTACTTGACTACAGGCATAGTAAGTAGCATTGGGAAGTTCTAGATGGACATCTGCCCAGCAATTTCACAATTGTAGAAATCACTTAAGTGAAGCCTATGAGAAAGAGGGCTACAGATGGATGGCACAGAGGTAAGTGTTGGGAAATGGAGTGATCCCACCAAACTATTCCAAAACTTATTTGGGTTTTTTTGTTCTCTTTAACCAACTTCCATAGAAAGACAGATGGGGAGTAGGTTTTTTTACTATCCACAGCAACAGCATTTCTTCCTGAATGTGTGATCCCGTATTTTCCATTCTCCACATACATTTGTTAAGTCTACAATAGTAGCCTTTCCCTGGCTCTTTAACAGTTTGCATTCCTACAGTCCTATTCCTCTCTCTCGTTCTTGACTTGCAACTTGGGAATCTTTGATTCCTCCATGTCCCTCACCAACCCAAGCTGTGCCCAGTTTGAAATCCCTTTGGAACAACAGTGGTGGATCTAGCAACTGGCCATTGCAGCTGTTTGATATAGATTTTTCATCCATTTGAGCTCTCTGGGAAGCCCCACCTTTCCTAACAATAAATGCTATGTTGGACAAGCTGTCCTGTGGCTCTCTAAGTCATACTTCAGGAGGGGAACACTGCACCAGCAACTCCCAGAGGTACTCAAAATTTCATCCAACTTCTGTCATTATCCACACAAACCCAGACTGTGCCCACCTCTGAATGTTTCTTTCCTCACAAATCTATATCTAGACATCTCTCTCCAAACTTTCCTCTATATTACCATCCATTTGGTGATCACCACATCATAATTACTCCAACTTCATCCTTTTTGGCTTAACACTCTTGTTCCCCCCCATCTCTACAGTATCAGCTGAACAGTTTGTCTTTGCACATTGTCAGCACTTAATACATGTAACACTAATACCCATAATTTTGTACCACTAATTTACTTTAGCACATGATTCACCTTCATGAATTGTACTTTAACTGCTGACATCTGGAGATGGTGTTCCTCAAAACTCACAGCCTATTGTAAAGGCCAGCTGACATTTCAACCATTCTTTTTTAAGGGATAAGACTCAGATTTAATCAGAAACGACCACCAAGAGCACTGGAGATTAGTGCTATCTGTTCCTGACTTGATTTCATACTTACAGTACCTATAAACTTCTTTTAAGTGCTTTGAGATGGCTGCATTCTTCTGAAGATTAAATAAATGCACAACAACTTCAATGCGGCCTGAAAGCCTACTGCCTTTCTTTGGTCCATTCTCAAACCTCTTTCTTTGTCTCCTCTTCTTGCCACTTCTGAAGCCATCAATAAATTCCTCCTTCTCTATAAACAAAGAATTTCTTCAGTAGATCTCTTTCAGCTTCAGTTGTGCCTCTTGCCTCCTTGCTCTTGCTTCTCATCAGTCCCTCTACAACTCCACTGGATTTCCTCCACTCTCTAAATTGTTCCTATCTTCTTTCTGTATAGCTCTTTCCCTCAACTCTTGCATCACAACTCCTCCAGATTTTTCATGTCTGAGTAAGATTCTGAAGCCTGATCTTCCCTGATTTCCAGAGCCTCCTCCAGACTAGCTTCCAGAAACAGTAGTAATATTTAGTCCTGGAACAATGGCAACACTGAATGCTCTAATTTACCATTTATTTTGTTACTTAATTTCCTGAATAAAGGTGCTCCATGTTTATTCACCCCAGGTCTCATATAGTAAATCACAAATTTCTTCTTAATTTGCAAAAAATACCATGTTTCATTGCATGAAATCTAGACAACTCTTAACCCTTGTCCTTTAGCCATCTTCCAAACTAGAACATTAATCTATCTTATTTCATTTAGAATTTCCATACCATAGAGGGCATGTAACAATGCTTCATGTTGAAAGCTATATGCATTAAGCACAGTATTATATTTACATTCAACACTGGGATTTATCCCTCTATGTCAACCTTCCTTTTTTAATACCATACATGACAAACAAGCACAGCATTGAAAGCTATAATTTACATTTTTGCTCCACAAGGAAGGTTTCCAACAACAATTCATTTGTTTTACTGCAGTTATTTTGATAGTAAGGACCAATATATTTTGAGATTTTTGGCACAGTAAGGGTCTTTGTTATTGCTGGCATAATTAAGTACTAGATATAGTGAATTATATTATAAAAAAGTATACCTTACCAGTGGGAGTAATTTGCCTACAGAAATCTGTTATAACATTTAAAATGAAAATGTTAATCAGGGACTATTTACAGTTGCACCTGCTCTTATTTATATTGTTCAACTGTGTAATTACTCAGTTCTTCCAGATCTAGGCAATCGATAACCATTAATACAACAGAAGCACAATTAAAGAGAATCCCCATCTGCTGTATTACACCAATTTTGTTGGAAAATGCGGAACAGATACAGAGGGCATCAAGGAAAAGAAGGTGGGCATAGCAGTTTGTTTTGCTTAAATGGTCACTTGGTTAGTGCTAGCTGCATGAATGTGAATCCCCTAAAGAAAAATTACTGCTTCAAATTCATTTCTGTAATTAAATAGGTGTACATCAAGCTATGACAAAATGGTCAACAACCCAGGAGCTGAGTGGATGGAGTTTTCAGAGAAGATAGTGACTCCGTTGAAGACTATAAGTAGTGAAGTCTACAGAACTGACTAACTAACTGTTAGTCTCTAAGGTGCCACAAGTACTCCTGTTCTTCTTTTTGCGGATACAGACTAACACGGCTGTTACTCTGAGAACTAACATTGATCTAAAAAAGCTTGAATTTAGGTTGCCCAACTAGATCTCAAAATATGAAATAAGGAGTAAAGTTTGTTGTGCATTCTTACCAACTTTATGAAAATCTGGAGAAAATGTCACAATCAAAAGCCTTTTACGATGAGTTATCTACACTGCTTTGATCATTTTAGCCTTATTTTGCTGGTAGCTAGGTTGTGGTGGTAGTGGTTGTTTTTGCTAAGGATGCAGTGGTACTTTTGCTTCTAAAATGGCAAAGACTCTACCTTACAGCTTCTGAGACACCTGGGCACAACATAACCAAATGGCACAGTTAAAACAACAACAATCATCTATAAACAAACAGGTTTACATGAGTTATCGATTTGACTACTACCATTTACTGTTTATTACAAAAAAAAAATCCTCTCTGGATATGCCAACTTCAGTACTAGGGGTGAAATCAATGGCAAACTCCCACGGACTTCAAATGGGGCCATTCATCTTAGGTTTTCTTTTCTCAATACATGAGTGAAAAAGATTGTAAAAATAATATGTCAAACACAAGATATTCAGATGCCACCCACCATTAGGGCATATGAAGTTTTTGCTACTGGAAATCCCCTTTCAAATAGCAATTGAGTATAATTACTTCAGGAACTGGAATAAAAGCTGTGTTATAGCATTTGAAAACCAGCTGCCAAAATTAAGTCTCCACAGTTATTGCCTTATTCGGATACTGCTCAATTAGTTCTATGAAAAGTGTCTCCCTGGTTACATATTTATGTTGCATACACACTTCCCATGTAATAGTCAAACTCCTGCTGTAACAACTGCAATCCATTACATATATATGCTCTGCAAGTGTTTAATTGTTATTTTGGTAAATATAACATCCCAGGTACTTTAAAATAAATTCTCAGCTTTCATAAGGAAACCATCTATTTTTAAATTATATAATTCCTCATTTTCTGAAAAATCAATTCCTACTGGAATACATTAATATGAACTAAGAACCATTTAGTTTGCTCCTAAAGTGTCCACCTGGGGGAGTTACAGTGCAGCATTTTACATGTGTGTGAACAGCAGTGTGCAGTAATCTGAATTGCAGGGCAGTGTAGACAAGCGGTTGGTTGGGCTTATAGAAATGAAATAATGCCTTATACAGTGAGAACCTTAGAGATCCAGAGAATGGATATTTCATATACTGATCTCAATCCCTCTCCCACTTTAGATACAGGGTACAGATTTCTGTTTCATCAGCAACTGAGAGGACCAATCAACTATTAACCCAAGGGCTGCTGGCTGTGGAGATCCCCAGACTATTTGCTGATGGAGTTATGAAGTGTTTGCAAGGACCAGGAGGCTGCCATTTCTCAAGCTTTGAAGAATCCGGGGGGGCGGGGGGGACACACTCCATAGTATGCTCACACTACAAAAATCACCTCTGAGAGGATCAGAAGCATTGTGTTTTGATGCCTGTGCTAAAGTATAGAAAATTGTTATTGAAACCTTATATTTGAATGTTTGTGGGGGGGGGGGGGGGGGGGGGGGGGAGGAGTCTGTATAAGGAACACTAGTAGATTTATTGTCTAATAGCTTTTGTTTAAAAGCTGTTCATAGTATTCCAAATATTTTTGTTTTACTATTTACAATGTGTATTGTGTACATTTCATATTGCTTAATTTAGAAAGTGTACAGTACTCTGAAAACTGACTAGGAATTAACATGCATTTATCAGGGTTTTGCATACAATAGCTCTGAAGTTTAATTCTGTAATGCCTTCAGAAAAGACAGAACATTGGCCTGTAGTTCAACAAAGAGTTAAACTGAGGTGCAGAAAGAAAGGGAGTATATAGTTATACAGAACATAGCCTAAGCATTCTCTTTCCTGCTCCAACTACATATATAGAATACTCAATGAGTACAAAATTAAAATGTTGCATTTTGTCCACAGGATATAGATCCCCCTGTTGTATTTTATGTTAAATATACAATACTTTTTGATTAATGGCATTACCAATACATCTTATTTAGTAGACAGAACTATTTGAAAAGTAAATTACCTTTTTTTTTTAAATCACTAACTCAAGGTTGTATTTACGGCAGTATAACAAATGATCACTTTAATAGTGGAGGTATGGCTTTGATGGGGATGGCAGCAGTGGAAACACTCTCTGAGATAGGGAAGCAGGGAAAGACATCTCAGCTCCTGGAAACTAGGTGAGGTACTCCCCATTCCTCTTTTCTCCTCTCCTTCCCTTCCCCATGCTTTCCCTCCTCTTCATCATCATCAGCAGGAGGCTGCTGATTTTCTCTTCCCCCTTTTTCCCCACCCCTTACTTGTACTGCAGGGTGTGGAGGGCCAGAGAGAAATCATATGCGGAGTCTAGCCCCAGATTCTGGGCATGTCCCACCTACCACCACTCCAATTGGGCAATGGAAGTGGTGCTGGGGTCACATGACTGGCTCTCATTTGGTGGTAGAGCAAGAGGAAGGTTGATGGTAACCATCAATTAACATTTTACTTTAATATTTGGAGAATGTCTTTCATCCCAAAGGATCACAAAGCATTTTATGAAATGTATGCATATAGAGACCACTAGTTTACTGAAATGCAGCCACTTCCAGGGTTATGCAGAATGGTCTAAAGAAAAACATGCAACAGTGAAGGGAAGATTTTTTTCTAGACAGAAGGGGCAACTGTTCTCTTGCAAAAGTTTCCTGCTTTACTGCCCATGCGAAATAGACAGGACCTCAATTTTAAGGCATCTGAATGATCCTGATGTAGTAATAGCACTCAGTGTATCTACCTTGGAACGATGAGTATTTCATTAAGATTGAAATCTAATCTTGGAAATGCAGATTAAACTTGATATTTACACTACTAAATTATCCACTCTAGAATTAGGATCTCTCAGCATGAGGCTATTCATGTGCTATGTTCCATAGAACATACTGATTTCATAAAGCATATTCCATGAAATATTCCATTACAAAAATATGTTAAGGTGGAGAGAACTTGAACCAGAGTGAGCCTACTTAGAATTTTTGTTAGATGGCATATTATTCATCTCCAAAAGATCTGCTACTATATTGGCATCAACAAAAACAGATTTTATTTGGTCTTACATGACAATACAAGCCACATAATAGAGGTTAGAATCTATCTTTGTAGCATCAAGCAGAACAAAACAAACAAACCAATTTATAAAGGACAGGTTAAGGAGCAGTCGGATTTAATTGACATTTTATTTATTTGCACAAAAGTGTACATACTATATATAATAAGTATATTTATTTTGATTGGATACTCCCCGCCCCCCTTTCATATGCTGCTTTTCTTCTGAACTGAAACATTTTCTGGGCAGTGCCCAGCACAATGTAGGTAATACCTGAACACAGTTAAATATAATTATAAATTGGTAATTAATACTAATCTAATTACTTTAGCTTATATTTACTTCATTTTTCTATCTAAGAATCTGAGATGGCAGACAGCAACATGGTTCAAGGGGTTGGTGGGGGGTGGGAAAGGTCACTGAAGAGGATGCATGTGGTTTGGACAAATGAGATGAAGGGAAAGCTGTAGTACTTTTTTCTTGAGATCAGAAATCTGCAACAACAAGGTACAGACCACTGCAAATGAAACCACATTTTGTGCAGTGACAGGCACTTTAAAAGGGACACTATCAAATTGATTATTAAAAGTTCCATTTTCTGAAAGAATACTCAATAGGATCATACTGTGACTTAATTTTAAATCTTTAAAATATATTTTATAAATGTTTTTCTTTGTGTTTACAAACATCAACAGAAGAGCAGAGGAAAGATAGTCCAATGGTTAGGGCCCTAGTTTGGAACGTGCGAGATTTGGGTTCAATTTCTGTACTGCCACAGACCTCCTGTGTGACTATGGGCAAGTCACTTAGACCCAGATCCACAAAAGAACCTAGGTACCAACACTGGGGACTTAGGTGCCCAAGTCCAAAATTTACATGCCACCAAGATCCTCAAAACCTATGCTTGGTTGTTAACTCATCCAGTAGGTGACTAAAATCCCTTGGCACCTAAATGTTCACCATATGAGTCCTCTAGGCACCTAAATTTCTGCCACTGTGTATGCACACAAAACCTCACTCTAGGCATCCAGATGTCTACATGTGTAAACCACAGCAGGATCTTCAAACCAGGTGAAGGTGCCTATCAGGCCTAATCTGGTAGGTATGCACTGAGCATACCTACTGAATAAGGGCCTATGCAAAATCTGTAGAAGGAGTCAGTAGTGGTAGCGGTGGCTCCCTTACAACTTTTAGCCCAGTGGTTAGGGCACTCACCCAGGATGTGGAATCCCCGTGTTCAATTTTCTACTCTCTCCAATTGGGAGAAAGGATATGAACAGAAGGGTGCTCTAACCACTGAAGCATGGAATATTCTGATGTGCGGCTCCCTCAGTCACTCCTGTTGAAGCTGTTCCACTTTGTTTAAATACTTGAATACTCACTAAGACAGGATGAGAATGACCCTATAACCTAATAACAGAACACCACTAGCTGTCACCTTCAGCCCCCAACTAAAACCTCTCCAGCGCATCATCAGAGATCTACAACCTATCCTGAAAGATGATCCTTTACTCTCACAGATCTTGGGAGACAGACCTGTCCTCGCTTACAGACAACCCCCCAACCTAAAGCAAATACTCACCAGCAACCACACATCACTGAACAAAACCACTGACCCAGGAACCTATCCTTGTAACAAAGCCCGATGCCAACTCTGTCCACATATCTATTCAAGTGACATCATCATAGGACCTAATCACATCAGCCATACCATCAGGGGCTCGTTCACCTGCACATCTACCAATGTGATATATGCCATCATGTGCCAGCAATGCCCCCCTGCCATGTACATTGGCCAAACCGGACAGTCTCTACGCAAAAGAATTAATGGACACAAATCTGACATCAGGAATCATAATACTCAAAAACCAGTGGGAGAACACTTTAACCTGTCTGGTCATTCAATAACAGACCTGCGGGTGGCTATATTACAACAGAAAAACTTCAAAAACAGACTCCAACGAGAGAGTACTGAGCTGGAATTGATATGCAAACTAGACACAATCAACTCAGGATTGAATAAGGACTGGGAATGGCTGAGTCATTACAAACATTGAATCTATCTCCCCTTGTAATATTCTCACACTTCATATCAAACTGTCTGTACTGGGCTATCTTGATTATCACTTCAAAAGTTTTTTTTCTCTTACCAACTCTGAGAGGCCAATTAAGTAAGACAACTCCCACCTGTTTATGCTCTCTGTATGTGTGTATATATATCTCCTCAATATTTATTCCACTCTATATGCATCCGAAGAAGTGGGCTGTAGTCCACGAAAGCTTATGCTCTAATAAATTTGTTAGTCTCTAAGGTGCCACAAGTACTCCTGTTCTTTTTGCGGATACAGACTAACATGGCTGCTACTCTGAAACCTATAACCTAATAGTTGAAGGTACTCACCTGGGTCGGGTCCAGTCCCTGTGCTCCAATACTGTAAGTATTTATATGAAGTGGAACAACTTCAACATGAGAGATTGAAAAAGACACATCCCTTTCACTGGCATCTGCTAGCTTAGGAATGGAGCTACCTAGAGTGCTGTGTTTTGTGGATCACAGTCTGAAGCATCTGTCTATCCCCACTCATTATATAGAAATCCTAGGCACTGAATGCAGGCTTTGTGGGTTCCCGTGATTTTCCAAGTTCCTGAAACTGTGGAATGGACTCCCCCAAGAGCTAAGGATCATCACAAACTTTCACTTTCTGTTCCAAGTGCAAAGCACATTTCTTTGATCTAGAATTCTCTAACACATAGCAGTAGGTATAGTCACATTAAAACAAAAACAACCACACCATCCAAACAAGACGCTCCTCCCTCTGGCTATCTGGAGAGAGGATGAGAGAACACACAAGACAGATGTTAGTGACACTGGTTAATACACTACTGGAAGGCACTCTGATAATACAGTAATGAGCATGGTATAAAAATCGATATAGAATAGAATTTCAAGCTCAAGTAGACATACCAATGCTAAGTCTAATCAAGCTAGCAGACTAAAAAGAGAAGTGTAGCCGCAGAGGTGCAAGCAGCAGGACAAGATAGCCACCAAGGTATGTACTTCCATAGCTAGTCCGTCCCACTTCTTGTGCTGCCCTGGCTACACTTCCGCTTCTAGTGTGGGTATATCAATCTGAGCTGGAAATTACTCCTCTAGCGCTAGTGAAAATATACCCTTAGTCAGAAGAGGTCTTCAGCAAAAAGAGAAACTTGCTAACTTACTGGGCACACAGAAGAAACAGTAACCTCACTGTACAGAAAGTTCTATCACATGAATGAGATAAACTTGAAAAACAAAGTAGAGAAAACTTTAATTTCTTTTAGGCATAGTCATGCTAGGTGTCACTTGTAATTATAGTAGAGACAACAGTTTCAGCCACAAGTGGACTTCAAGGTATGATAAATAAATCCAAAATTTAATTTTTATAAATAAGCCACATAGGAAAAGGAAAAGTTCATCTGTAAAAGATGTGATGCCTTTTTAAAAAACTTGGAAAGAAATAAATCATGAAAATAGTGAATGCGTGATTAAATTGAATTTGGTCCACTTCCTTGAGATTATGACACTGATTCAAAGTCCACTGACAATTCAAGTTAATGTGAGCCTTTTCATTAGCTTCAGTGAAGTTCAGTTTAGGCATTGTAGTCTCATACAGGGGAGTTCTGAATTTTCCAGAGACTAAAGATAATTTTGGGAGCAGTTATATTTTGTTATGTAATTTATGATTCATTTCATTTATAAAAATGTGTTTGTTGCTAAATCTCTGGGTGAATTTTCCATAAATATTCACTTCAAATTTGCTGTTTCTGCAAATTCTTCTCAGTAAACTCATTTGTGAAAATATTCACAAAAGTAGCATGAACTCAATTTATTATTTGAGCCACAATTTTTTGAGGTTCAGTTCTAGTCAATACCATCCCACGATCAGGTTAAAATAAGCTTTTCATGGTCTTCCATGCAAGTTTGGTTTCATTTAAAAAAGAATACAAAGAACTCCAGTGGAATGAATTAAGAGATTTAAGCGTTAGCTTTTAATTTTCTCTACTGAATGCAGTCATTTTTGTCAAAATTGTGGTATAATTTAAATACGGCATTTTGTCTGTGAATGGCTATGAATTACGCAGGACCCTGTGATTACACATTACATTTATTTCCTAATCCTAAAATATCTTATTCTGATCAGATGTCATACAGTTTGATTATATTTTATGGAAATAGAAACTTATGAAATCTTTAAGATTACATTCAAGCCTTTGGATGAATTTCAAAATGGGAGATAATGAAATGAGTAGGAAGACAGGTATTGTATAATTACTTTAATGCTCATGAGGTGGACAGAAAAAAGATGCATTAATATTGGCATGTCTATAGTGCTGGTTTCTTGACAGTGCTGGGAACACTTAAAGACATTTCTCTATGATACCTTAACATTGAAATTATCTAAATTTGTTCTGAATAAAAATATTTGCATGTTTCCAATAAAAAAAGTTTAAAACTGCTCATCTGTTCTTCAAGTTGAGGCTGGTGACATCTGAAAAGTGTAGACAAAACTGACACTTAAAGTATGGCCAAGAGTAAGCTTAAAACTGGGGATAAAGAGGATACATTATCTGATTAACAATTTTTAAAAAGTTGGTGAGATTTACATTGGTTAACTGATTAGAATTAATGTCATTGTTTCTGACATTGCACATTGGTTCTGAAACTATACTGGACCTCCAGCATTTCTGTCTCTTTAAAATATATCTCTCCTATTCTAAGAGGACCTGACTCTGCCATCTTCAATCATGTTGAGACATAAGCCCCCACTGGTTTCAGCTTGTAAAATACTTGTAAAATAAGGTGAGGTCAACAGGACTTAAGGTGAAAGAAATCAAGTCCAGAATATAATTTGCAGCTAAGGGGCACTCAAGTAGCACTTTCTGCCTGATCAGAGACCTGGAATTAACTGGGATGAAGATGGTGAGAAAAGATTTCTAGTCAAATAAAAATCAGAGGCAAGACTAGTGGAAATAAGGTACTCCTGTAGAAGAGAAAAACCATGGAAAAACAGGGACAAAGATTTGGCAGTTTTTCAGAGACACATTATTAAGGGCACAGGAGCAAACTATCCCACTGTGTAGGAAAGGTAAGCATGGCAAGAGACCACCTCAGCTTAATCAAGAGATCTTCAATCATCTGACACTCAAAAGAAAGTCTTACAAAAAGTGGAAACTAGGTCAAAATACAAAGGATGAATATAAACAAATCAGAGAAGTAAGTAGGGAAAATTTAGAAAGGCTAAGGTACAAAATGAGATTCAACTAACTAGAGACATAAAGGATAGCAAGAAAACAGTCTATGAATACATTAGAAGCAAGAAGACGACCAAGGACATGGTAGGCCCATAACTCAAAGAGGGGGGGAAACAATAACAGAAAAGGTGGAAATGGCAAAAGTGCTAAATGACTTTTGTTTGTTTCAGTTTTCAGCAAAAAGTTTAGTAGGGATTGGACATCTAACATAGTAAATGCCAGTGAAAATGAGGTAGGATCAGAAGCTAAAATAGGGAAAGAACAAGTTAAAAGTTACTTAGACGAGTTAGATCAAGTCTCCAGGGCTTGATGAAATACATCCTAGAATACTCAAGGAGCTGACTGAGGAGATATCTGAGCCAATATTGATTGTCTCTGAAAAATCATGGAAGATGGGAAAGATTCCAGAGTACTGGAAAAGGGCAAATCTAGAAAAAGGGGAATAAGGACAACCTGCAGAATTACAGACCAGTCATTTTAACTTTAGTACCTGGAAAGATAATGGTGCAAATAATTAAGCAATCTATTGCCAAATACCTAGAAGATAATAAGTAACAGTCAGAATGGATTTGTCAAGAACAAATTGTGTCAAATCAACCTAACAGCTGTCTTTACAGGGTAACAAGCCTCGTGGCTGGGGGGAGCAGGGGGAAGCGATAGATGCGGTATATCTTGACATTAGTAAGGCTTTTGATACGGTCTTGCATGACCTCCTCAAACTACGGAAATACAATCTAGATGGAGCTACTATAAGGTGGGTACACAATTGGTTGGAAAACCATTCCCAGGGAGTAGTTATCAGTGTTTCACTTAAATAAAAATAGAAATTTTCCTTTTAGAAGCAGTGGTAGAAAAAAATATTAAAATGATCAATATTGATGCAGCAAGTACAATCCCCATAAAACAGGCTGTATACCATCTGTCACAATACATTTTGGGAAGAGTTAATCTCTTAAATATCAAACCTCACTAACATTCATGCCCCACCTCTCCAGAGATCAGTCTCTCTCAGAATAATTTCACATTATTACAAATGCAGATTCATTCAGCTTTCTTTATTGTTGGTAAAGAAGGCCATAATATTCCAACACATTCACAATTCTACACAACCCAAGACTGGATTAATTCTTTGCTTTATCTCATGCCACTCATCCTGCCTTTCTATTATTTTGAATTTATCTGATATCCAGTCCTAGACTACTGTAAAAGTCAGAAGCTATTTATGCATGACAATAATGAATGCAGTTGGCCTGTTTCTCACTCATTACTGAATAAACCCTTCTGGTTTCACTTACCTTAGCAACATTGACTAACTGGGAATTTTAGTTGGATTGTTGACCTCTTTGGTCTCCCTCTTCCTCACTTTTTTAGTTCATTGAGATCCTTAGGTTACATAACAGTATCTATTAAAAGTCACAGCACTTCAGCTCCATTATGTCTATGCCCTCCTATTATGCAGGCTAGTTGAGACTATCAGTCTATGTATACTTTAAGGCTTCATAATAAAAAAAAAAATCTTTATAGATGAAAATAACTACTATTGCAGCATATTGATTTGCTATGCCAGACATATTTCCTAAATGGACTCAGCTCCTCGGTTGAGAAGTAAAAGGTTCATGGTATTGGTGAGGTGCTTGCAGCATTGTCTAAGCAAAAGAGTGCCTAGTCACTTTGATATATGTGACTGTACCATTTCATGGATCAATAACAGGGCAATCCAATGGAAAAAACTCCACTAAGTAGCTAGGATTTGATAGATTTTAGGGCAGCTGTATCTGAAAAGGAAAAAGGAGAAAATTGCAAATTCATTTAATTTACCAGTTTCGGTGAAAATGTAAATCTACTTCAGACGGTGATATTCCATCATGGAATTCTGTAGGATTTTGGTATGCTAATTTGTTCCTCCTAGTGCTTTGGGGCTCTCAGAGGAGAGCTGTGTTTCAGGAAATACTTTTATTTCAGGTTTTATTGCAGGTTTGATACATATGTGGTCTGTTAACAAGGTTATACCACACTCTACCAAACATTTACATACATACTTAATGACTTTCATTGCTACATTCACTCTTGTTTAATACTGCATCTCATCTGACCCGTTTCTTTTTTTTTAATTACAGCATACCTTTTAGGAACATAGGCTCCTGTTTAATCTAACAAAACTCCTGTGTGATTCAATTAACAGATAATTAAATTTCAGAGATGGTAACTTTAGGGAGTAACACATTATTGAAGCAGCAGAAGACTAAGAGGTACTTACATTTTAACAAAAAAGATTCTCAGCTGGCTGAATGAGGCTAGGAATTGCAAGCTAAGGCAGAACAACTGCCAGTTGATAACAAGCTGTTCATTATTGTATTGGAATCCTCAGTTTGTAAAATGCCATAGCTGCTTTCCCACATATATACACATGGAAATAATTAGAATGGAAATAAAATACTGCTTTGCATTTGCAATGTGTGGCAGAGTGCCTGTGAACAATGCACTGTGTACCTGTTTGGAAAATCCTACTAGCCATGTATGCTTTTTCCACAAGCAGTGAGATGGGGTCTTTCATCAATGTATCTATTCATTTCTATCCAATAGGATATGCAGGTTGTTTTCTTATTTTTTTTGGCTTTCAATCAAACATCACTATTTCCTTCTATGGTATCTCTGTTTTCTAGTGAAGTCAGTGTTCATATGCTGAGGACCAGAGCCAGAATCCCTCAAATAAGCCAGACACTACATTTAAGATAACAAATGGCACATAGCAAAGTACACAGAAAAACATCCAGCATTCATGCCCTATGAGGAAGGCATAGAGAGCTCAAGGATTTATGAGGTTCACTGTCTATATTCCCTCCCCTTATTTAAGCAACAGAAGAATCCCTGTAGCCTTCTCCAGTAGATTGTAATATGAATTTCCTTGGGTATCTTGTACACCATGTCCACACAAATGATATACAAAACAGGTACCACACAGTAGTGTGTAAGTGACTTTGTGCCAAGTGTATATACTGGAGTGTGTATTTAAAATGCAGGCACCTGGGTGCACAAAGTAATAACATTGTGTTTTGAATATTGTACAGTATACAGCAATGAAGAGGCAGACTTTACTGTGTGGGAAAATCAGGCAATAAAAATAACATTGGATAAATCAGTAAAATGTACAGCAATTTATCCATACAGCATCAGCAAGGAAAGGGGCAATGGCTCAAGCCAAAAATGGGTGGGATTGTTAGGAATTCTAAATGGTTTTCTGTTGGCTTCATTCATTAACTAGGTTTGTTTAGATTTCAAATATAGTATCTATGTCACTGACAGCCATGGCTGGAATTAGGGGCAAGCAACTGCCTAGAGTGCAGGGCTTGAGGGGCACTGGGCTTGGGGTGTTGTATTTGTTGTTAGTGACAAAAGGGAAAATAGAATGTTTGAAGTAACATGTTTCAGGTATATCATATTTACTTATATATGGCATAAATAAAGATAAATTTGAATGCTAGAATCTGTAAATCTATCATCTTATATGACAGGGATAAATCATGCATGCAAATTGTGCAACATCATGAAACAGGCTACAAATGCAATAAAAATAAGGTATTTAAAAGTTTAATAAATGGAAGGGGAGGCAAGCGCCAAAGATGCCCCTCACCTAGGGCACCATTTGGTCTAAGGCTGGTGATAGCAGCTATAGCATATGTTCTTCAGTCAGCCTTTCTTTGGATCATTTACCCATTGATAACGATGTCCGTTTTCATCCAGCTCTGTCCAGCCATATGCTGCCTGGACAATTCCTCTTTGGGCTTCTTTAAATCTTAATTTTAGGTTCTATCATGCTTTGACTTTTTTTTTTAAAGAAATATTCGGATCTTAGGTTAAGATCACTGGCCTCAGTAGAGGTGGACCATGAGAATTTTTCAGATATTGAAAAGTTCTCTCATTCCCAAATTGGGACAAAGTTCAAAACGTCAAGAATTATTGCAAATTGAAAATCTGAGAAGAAAATCAGTTTGGGTCCATCAGAAGGTTTTGTTTTGAGTTTGACCTTTTTTAATATACTTTAATATGAGAACTTAATTTTTTAAAATTCATTTCAACATAAATGGAACTTCCTTTTTGAAATGTTGAAACATTTGGAAATTAATTTTTTTTTTGAATTTTTTTTGCTTCAAACCAACTCTTTCCCCATGATAAACTGATTAAATTCTATATAGGTACAGTATGTTTCTAAAAAAAGGTAGACATAAAACAGAATCAAGTATGAAATATCACTTCTTCACTACAGTGTAATGCCATGTACTGTATAAATAGTTTAATTAGCTTATGCCATCCTGAACAACAAATACGTTCTGTATTCTTCACCAGGCTTTTCCAAGGCTGATCAAGACTGGTAATCAATCACTGTTCATGACAGATATTCTGTGGCTGTTTTCACTTGACAGTCTTATTTTTTTTCAATCTGGGTCACTCTAGATTGAAATGCATTGCAAGAGACCATGGCATAGCCCAGGACTCAGTGTTTACATTCTAATCAGAATAGGCTGAGTATCACCTGTTGGGTAACTTACATACTCAGGATCACACTTCATGCCTAATATAAGTAAGCAAAACTCCACTGACTGCACTGGACTTTATGTCATTTCCATCAAAGATGAAATAGAGTCTTCAAAGGTAATTTGCAAGCACATTGTAAGGCCAGGTTTTATTTATAGATGCTAAAAAGCCAATATTTACTATTGAATCAAATAAAGACAGGAGTGTTGACAGCTGTCTTAACACATTTGATCTTTTTCTGACACAGAATAAAGTCAGATATGGTGATAAAACTAGCTTCTCCAATTTAAAAAAAAAAGACTAGATTACTATTATACCACTATGACCTTCCCAGTACAAGTCTGAATGAAATGCCATATTTTGGTGCTACAAGATTCCTTCCATCTCTCAAAGAGGTTGCCATTCAGTAATGATTAAGACTGATGCTATGTCTACACTGCAATTAAAACCCCACAGTTGGCTCATGCTAACTGACTTGGGCTTATTGGGCTTGGGCTCAGGGGCTGTTTAGTTGCAGTGTAGAGATTCTGGCTTGGTCTGGAGCCCAAGCTCTACGATCCTCTGAGGTGAGAGGGTCCCAGAACTCAGGCTGCAGCCCAAGCCTGACAGTATACACTGCAATTAAACAGCCCCACAGCCTGAGCCCTGCAAGTCCGAGTCAGCTGGCATTGGCCAGCCGTGAGTGTCTTATTGCAGCGTAAATATACCCTAAGTGTCCCACTTCAGTTTGTTGAAAAATAGGGGGTTCTTCCACTCTATTGTCCAAAGAAAGAATTGCTTCCTCTCTCATTAAGCCTATTCAGTGCACATCCCATATACTCAAAGCTCTGTTCCCAGGATTTGATCCTGTAGGTAGTCCTCTCACCCATAGCACATTGTATCTCACCCCTTTCTCTTACCAATAGCTGGAAAAATAAAAATGAAAGTCCCCACTACTGATCACTTCACATGCCTTTCTTAGGGCTGACTACTTCCAAAATCAAAACCCTAAACCCAGACCAAACCAACTCAAGCTACCGGTTAACCACCAATCAAGGTCTTGCCAGCTGGAAGAAGAGAGGACACATCCATCCTTTTCCTTTTATAACCCTGCCCAGATCAGTCATGTGATAGACAAGAACCTCTAACGTGCCAGAACACTTTCACACCTTGTAACAAATACCTATCAGGATCAGAGCTCCTTCAAAATCATTGACGTTCTGGACAATAAATAAATTACACACAATTTACATTCTATTTCCCAGCAATTTTCTCTTGTTTTCCTTACTCTTTTGATCTATGTACCAGGTCATTCATGTTAAGTGACAGTTTCCATTTCTCCCCAGAGAGCTCAGATATATGTATGTATTGTTTACACTTTAAAATGCTTAAAAATAACTATTACAAACTTTAGGGAGCTACTCTGGCCTGCACAGAGGTGGTGTTTTGGTGAATGAGCAGAACGGATTCGAAATGCTTGGTGGCAGTTCAGAATATGAAAGACTACAGAGGGCAAAGACAAAGCCAAGCAGTGGTGGGCCAAAGCAAACTCCAAGGTAAGCAATATAGTTGAAGGGAGCTTCATTGAGATCATGAAGACACCTAAAGATGTCCATGAACAAAACAAGAATAGGAAAATAGTGTGGTACCATTAAACCCTTTTATATTGCCTGACTCCATCCTTCCTATACAGTAGCTATTGATGGACTGTTGCTAAGTAAAGAAGCTCAGGAGAATGGCTAATAATGAAAAAAAGCTAGATTAAAGATCTAAGGCAGGTCTGCTTTGAAGGAGAAAACCCCCAGAGTACTATACATACTAATCAGCAAAGGAAGAATCTCTCAAATTATATCAAAATCCCTCATCCATAATTATGTGAAAATCTTTAAAATTAGGAATTTTTTTTTTAAAAGGTCCAGGAAGCAAATGCCCCAACTCATTTTGACTGTAAGTCAGTCTTTGAAGAATGTATTTCCCCACCAAAGCAAACAGTCTCTGAAATACAGTTATAGAAACATTATGTACTGAAGAAGTATTCTGAACTTTTCAACATAGATAGATAGAGATTTTAATAACCCAGTAGAAACTCAAGTTCTTGGTGACATAATAGTTGAGGGAGGTGAGGTTTATTTATTTACTAAAATGTGCACACAGTCTCAGATTCTCACATAAAGCCACTGAACATTTGCTGACCAAGAGCCTGATATTCCAAGCCAGGTATGCACAGCATTTCCAGTTGTCAGTGACAATTCAACCTGTGCATGGCCCTAAATTACTATACTTAATATTTCTACAGTAACTCATGCCAGCCTGCCACTTACTGTCACAACTCTTACAGATTTCAGAGTGGTAGCCGTGTTAGTCTGTATCAGCAAAAAGAACAAGGAGTACTTGTGGCACCTTAGAGACCAACAAATTTATTTGGGCACAAGCTTTCGTGGGCTAAAACCCACTTCATTGCTGTTATGCCACAAACTCCATGCTGCAAACAGTGAAATGATCGCATTGTTGCTTTTCACTTGAAATTGCACAAAGAAAATCAGAACATTTTCTTCCTATAGAACATTTTTATTAAAATTTCTCTCCTAAATTTTCAACAGAAAATCCAAACATTTAAAAACCAAATATATATTTTCATTGTTTTTTTCCTACAAAAAAAAATTGTCCAGGAAACCAGATACCTTCGGTAAAAATTTTCATTTAGTCAGAACCACAATTTTCTGTCAAAAAAGTTTGACAGAAGATTTTCAATCAGGCCTAGGAAGTATCCTCTATCTGCCACACTTGTTCATATCTGCTTTTCCTGCAGCCTGTACCTCACTACCCAAGTTAGACAGCAATTACCTGTAGTCCTTGTGCATTCTGAGTTCAAGGACTTTTACTGTGTCTAGCCCTCTGATCCTTATGCCTTTTTGTGCCTCTTCCCCATCTTTGTGCACCTGCAAAGGAACCAGGCATAACCTTGCTCTACAATAGTAAATTAATGAGTATTTTCCAACACTTGGAAAACATAATCCACGATACAAGTGCCAAGTTGCTCTTTGAATAAAATAAATAAATAAAAACAAACACACACACACACACACTTTTAGTGGGGTAGGGTGGTGGCAAAAAACAGCAAACAAGCCCTCCAAAAGAAACAAAAAACAAGATTTTGCAAATGTTTCTCCATAGTAAAAGGTCTCACCTATCAGACAACTCCTGATGAGACAAAGAGGATTTGTAGACTGATCTTGGACCAAGGGAAATGTCTGATTAAAACTAAATTAAGGATGCAGTGGCAACTAAGAGTTGTAATGTTAAAATCTGAATGCTCTCTAAAATCTAAATCACCCAAAAAGATGTTTTGCAGGATGCCTTACTAGCCCAGACATTCAGCCGATTCCAGGAAAGAAGTTGCATGCAAACCACTAAAAGGAGGCTTACACCCTCTCTCTCTCTAAAAAAAAAAAAAAAAAAACGTGAGCCCCTGCCATGTGGATGAGTTTTGCTTGTTTTGATAGCAAAGGAAAATAAGATGACATCGTTTGAGCACCAGGTCTACAAGGTGTTGGGATCGGTCTCTGCCACATCATACCTGTGTAACATTGGGTAAATCCTTTTGAAAATTTTCATCTTAACCTCCTTGTGTCTCAGTTTCTTCATCTTTAAAACAGGGTAATACAGATGTGTTGTGAGGCTTACTTCATGAATTTCTAAAGCATTTTGACATCCTTGGCTGAAGTAGAATTGCAAAGACTTAGAATTATTAATACGTTAGTATGGGGTGAAATTATGACTTCGCCACAAAAGCACACAGAATCACCATCTCATTCCTAAAGTCAGATGAGACAGTCTTCAGTGCTGTTCCAGCTACCTGCATCATGTGTCACACAGGTATAAGGGGGACTCTTTCTGCCTTCTTAATTCCCTGCCTGGGACCATTATTAGGCCACAATCTGGCCAATTATTTATGTTTTAAACTATACTTTTTTCTGATTTTGGTAGTTTCAAAAAAATTCAGCCAAAATATATTACGCAGGTTTTTTTGTTGTAGTTTTTTTATAATACATAATTTGATTGATTAACAAAGTATTTTGCATTGATGTGCAACTCTCTATAGAGCGTGTTTATAAGTTTAAAACAATTGTAATAATGCTTTATAATTGCTTGAAGTAGTGCTCAGGGTTAACAAATGAAAATTCACTACAAATTATTTATCTTCAGTCTGGTGTCTGAATTGTTTTTGATGACTCATTTTATTTCATTGGTCTTTATAAATGTAATGTATTTTGTGTTACCAGAATTACCTCATTTAGAGTAATCAGTTTCATTTATACATCGGGTTAGTGTTTAAACAAGCAAAACAGAGAGCCCCACCTTTTCTCCCTGTATATTAACAGTGACATTCAGGATATACCAACTATTTCTTTGTGCTTTTCTTGCTCTGTAGAGCTTTTCAAAGTCCAGGGACCTATGAAACTCCTTTCTTTAGTGATAATAATGGGAACAACACACCCAAATAAGAAATGTGGCCAGAGGTTGTTTAGCACTTATGATGAGTGGTACTGCACAGCTGCTAAAAATAAAAAAAAATAATAAAAAAGCTTTCTAAGCTTATTTAAATACAATAAATGAAGACCTCCAAACCAGGGCAAAGGTACCTAAACAGTGACAAACTTCCAGAGCTTCTTATTCTTGGACTTTGAATACCAGAGTTTGCTGCAAAAACACCAATCATCTCATTTCTGAAATGTACTGAAAACCAATTCTTAAATCCAAAAAAAGTCAAAAGGCAACCAAGATGAGATGATTCTGGATATTGTCCTCTCTAACAAGAAGAAAGAACCAGTCACTGAGACAAATATGAGACTTGGATAAATCAATGACAAAGCAGCTGAATTAGCAATAACAGAGGTCAAAGCCTGAGCTCAACTTTGCACATGCACAAAAAAGTGAAACAATCTGTGATTTCAGGTGCTCAGAGTAGCTTTTGCACTAAGGGCTGCACTCTGACTTGACATGACAGTGCAGGGGAGTAAAGGGAAATAATACTATTATCTGGATTTGGCTGCTTGGACCACACAGCCAGGTATGCGGGATCAGCAGATGCATCCTGGAATAGAGGGGAGGGGAGTGTTGGGTAATGGGTAGAGCCAACACACCAATCAGTGCAGGAATGGAGGGAATTGTAATTATTTGCTAGTAGGGTCTAGGAGCAAATTGCTTCCCCTCTCTTCCCCTCACTCCCTCCCCATCCCCAAGCAAAAGGGGAAACACGAAGTACTTGCCCCCAAAAAGGATGTCTGAGGCATAATGACTTTCAGAGATTTTCCTGGGATGGGTATAATTTACATTATACCCAGTGCTTAGGAGTGTGTCTATGCTAGTCAAACCCAGTACTAAATGAGAAAGAGCAGGCGAGGGAGGACAAGGCAAAGAAGAAGAAGATTCATTAACATAGGCCAGCAATGTGCAGAGCTAAAGTTTTTTTGTTTGTTTGTTTTTTAAAGTGAATTATAAAATAAACATCAGTTGGGTATCCTTGTAGAGCTGTCTTACATACATGGTTATCGATTTTCTTTGCCTAAACAGCTATCTGCTTCTACTTTCTTTCCTCTCACTGTCTGTTACACTGAATAGGATATGTACAGAGGTCCTATGTGGTTGCTTCTCCTCCCTGCACTTGCAGTTAAAAACAAGATATTGTTATGTACACATCTGTTGCTAACAGGGTGGGGCTTGCCCCTGATTACTATTGCTAAAGAGGCACACCTGAGAGATCAGCTGTTGCCCTCTAAAGGGCAGCAGGAAGCCAGGGGGGAGCTCAGGAAACTGTAGCTAGAGTGCTGAGTGAGAAAGGCTCCTGCAGGGAAGACCCTAAGACCAGAGAAGTTGCCCTAGCTAGAAAGGGCTAAGAGTAACCTTCTAGAAAAGAAAGACCTGAGACACCTGTGGATTTTGGAGCAGTGCCCAATTGAAGGCTGGAGGGAAAGCCAGTATTTATTTTTGAATTTTAAGTTAATAAACCCGATCCTAAAGAGGCGGGGGGGGTCTTCTTACAGGAGTTGTACAAGACTCTTTTTGAATTTATTGAGGAACCAAGAGTAGAAACAGAATTGAGGCACTGCTTGCAGGGCAGCCCAGAGGGGATGCTCCAGAGGAGGCTGTCCGTTGACACTACCACAAGGAAAAGAAGCCCCAGCCTTGAAGCCTCACTTCCCAGTCACTGAGTTGAAGAGCAATGTTTCCTTTCTGCACTCTAGTTCTTACTTACACATCATGGGCAGATTTAAACATGACAGCACAAAATCAAGCAGAAGACATCCAAAGACAGCCCCATCACTAAGGAACTTATAGTCTAGAAGACTGACCAAGGAAGACAAAACAATGGGGGGAGACCCAGACGAAAGAATTACCTTAAGTAAATTTACAATCCCCCAAGCCTGCATGTAATAATCATTTCCCCTTGATCCTTTGATTGTTTTGCATTGTGTTTATTGTGAGGTCTTGCCTCTCTCCTATATGGTGGCCATTTATACTACTGGGGGCACTTGGGCCAACTGTGTTTTCACTGAGGGGTATTCACCTCTGGACATTGTTCCCTGCTTGCCCAAAAGTTCAGACAAGGCTATCCATTTACATAGGCTCTTCCCTAACAAGGTGTATGAGCAGAGTCAACTAACTTTGAGTAATGGAGGAGATTGGCAATGAGTCATTATCTAAGTTTGATGGGGGTTTTTTAGAACCTGACCTGTTTAACATTTCTGATCTTTTTCATATTTTTATCCACATAAATAAATACTGGATCTGAAATTATATAAATAGGGATGTTTATTTTGATAACACATTTTCTGTTCACTTCGATCTATTCAACCTATTTAGTGCATGTGCTATGCATTACTTGTATATTTCCTTTATTGCTTAACCAATCTCTTAAATTTAGCAAAATAAAAAAAAAAAAAAAACTTTTAAAATGTTCTGAGTTAAAAATAGTTAATTGTGAAATACCCGTCCCTGATTTCCCTCATGTTGGGATAGCTTAGCAATGGCCATATAGAAATTTAATGAACTTTAATAAACAACCAGACAAGAGCCCCAACCTAGCAACCCTCACTATTTGAGAAATATAGAAATGAAAATATATTTTAACTCAAAAGCTAAAAGCAGCTTCAGGGGACATAAATAGACTCTGGTGCCAGACTACTTGTAACTCACTGAGACAATTGTAATACCTAGAGTCTGGTTTATATTGCCTGACACTTAGGTAATAGTTTTGGAAGAAAAAATTAAAAATATTCAGACAGATCATTGCAAAGTTAGAGAATATTGGACAAAGAAGCCTCCACATTATCATAACTGATGGGGAGAAGAAAAGAGAAAGGAGCTAGTCCCAGGTGTTCAATCTCAATCTTCCATCCAATTACTGCATGGCAGTCAATTAGCACATAGGCCAAAGAGCAGCTCCATTTTCTGATGTGAAAGACTAAAGGAGATAACTTTCCTCTTCTTGATTACTGTTAGGTGACAAGATGAAAGCATATCTGTCTGCTTTCTACTGTACGGTTTTACTTGTAGGATGTTTCAGCCACTTTTCCAGTATTTTGCCCTTGGTACAGCATTTATTTAACACTAGGATAAGACACATTGTTTTGCCAAAGTCCTGATGGACAGCTTCTATCATTCTTTTTAAACAGTCTGTGGGGAGTTTAACTAACTGAAGCAACTCTTTCCTACTATGTAGATTCAAATATTCCTGCTTATTTTGGGGCTTAGCACCTTGTAGGAGACCATCAGAACTCTGTAGAATCCAGCCCAATGTATTGAGATTGAGCAGCTGACGTTAATTTTCCTTACACACCAGTAAATATTATATTCAGTTCAATAGCTACTCAACTAGAATGGTATTACAGAGCAGAATCAGCCCCTCCAACCATATCCTTTGTCCTAAACCAGTTAATTTTAATTTTAAAGAGCATCATCAGGTAGTTAGCACAGAATTTATCAGTTTGGAATTTCCTTTATATTTAAACAGACTCACCTCTTACTCAGAAAAGGACACTTTTTGGACAAAGTTTATTTCCCAAACTAGTAGTTTTGGTCAACTTGATGCTATTATGAATTTGACATGAATTCATTTAATTGTCCCTGACCCCAAAAAAGAACTTGGAGAAAGAGGCAGTGCTGTCTTCCTTAACTTTTAGCCCAGTGGTTAGAGCACTCAACTGGAATGTGGGAGACCTGGGTTTCATTCCCTCCTCTGCTTGACTGAAGAATGATTTATGAACTAGTGTCTGCCACATTTCAGGAGAGTTTCATAGTCACCGCATTATGAGATATTCTGGAACAGATCTTCAAGGTCTCCTCTTCAGATAATTTGGAGAAGGAACTTGGGTCTCAGTTGATAGGTGAGTGCCCTATCAACTGTGACCCAGGAGAGCTTTAGAGTCACTCTCTCTCCCCTTGCCTGGCACAATAACTATTGTCATCCATAGTGGCAATTCATAGTCCTTTACAATTACAATGACTAGTCATTGCACTTCAAATTCCTTCCCCAAATCAGGGAATTGAATGTGTCTCCCACATCCCAGGTGAGTGCTCTAGCCACTGGGCTAAATGGTTATAAGGGTGCTATCCCCTTCCCCATATTTTGAATTATGCCAAAGTTCCCCAGTTTGGGGGAGGGGGGAAGAAGGGGGATGTGTGAGAAACTATCCAATGAATTAATGTCAAATTCCTGAATAGTTTTGAGTCAACCAAACCAGTCTTTCAATTAAACTATCCACCTGAAAAACATTGCCTAGCTCTACTTATTACCCAGTACTTTGAGGTGAGTTTTGTTTTTGGAACTAAAGCTAGGTGATGTGAAGTGCTCTGTAGCAGACACTTATTTTTCCTTCCCCAGCTTGTCAGTTTGCACATCACCTTATAGATTGCCTTTACTTACGAGCAGGCTTAAGGGCTACTCATGGGAGTAAAGTTTCTAAATTCAGGCCCTTAGCTTGCACTCCTCAGTATAATTAGTAGGATAGGGAAAGGGGAAACCAGTCTTTTCCAAGTAAAACAGAATTAGACCAATGGGAAAGGAAGTGCTACTGGATTTTCAAGGTTCTTACAGGTAATTAGTGACAACTGACAAAATGCAAAAACATAGTTAATCACTTTTAAAAATGCTACTTAATAAGAGTCACTTTAACTCCCCCTGCAAGATATCATTTCTTATTGTATGAAAAGGTCACTCCATTTCCCGCCCCCAAACTTCCCTCTACTAATCAAGTGAACCTCATGCCAATGAGCCCCCTATATCCTCTTTCAGGATAAAAATCTACTGATGAAAGCAGAGAGCACTTACTAGACTTTCCTGTTGCCATTCCTGCAAACCCTTACTCATCCAAGAGATCACTTTGCCTTCAGTTAAGATGGTTTTACACAAATCCCAGATTCAGTAAGACTCATTGGCTTTAACAACTCTTACACGATCAGTCAAACTGTAGGATCCAAACCCTGTTTTGCCAGCACACCCAACCCCTATTTTGCTTTTTCTAAACTGAGGTGTCCTTGATTGATCTTTATATTCTTCCTCCCAGAGAGGAAATGCCAGCATTAAGGTTCCAAAACATGATTTTATTCCTTAGCTGTAAGAACTAATTAGTCACTGGACCAGCAGTACTGAGACTCAGGCCATTGTTTTCGGCAATAGCAAGTCTAAGTGACTAATGTATTTGTTTGCTGCACTATTATACTGGCCCCCAGTTGCTCATTTTTACTAAAAAGTAATTAACTAAGCACAATAATAGTTTCCAGACTATTAAGTTATTTTCATGGGAATTTAAATAAATTAGCTATAATTAGAACTAATGAAATCGCTAAGAGTGCTGAGTTCAATTGCAAAAGTTATTCTGGTGCCTTATGCTTCCCTTTTATTGGAGTATCAGAATACATTCAAATAATCCTTAGCCATCCAATGTTAGCATTGTCACTAAAATCCAAAAGAAATCCCAAACTTCTTTCTATGGACTTCAGTTATTAGGTACTATTTGAACAAAAAACAAAATGTACAAAGATTAGACACCAAGGATTGTGGCATTAATCACCAGACAAAAAAGGAAAAAATGGATAAAATATGGGTCAATTTAAATTGCTGCATAGACCATTGAAATAAATAAATAAAATGAAAGGATCTTTATTGACTTTGTTATTTATATTTCTAAGGGGTTCAAAACTAAAAGACACTGGCCACAAATAAGGAAGATAGGAGCGAATAGGATAGTAAGACTAGTTGGTGCAAAAGGTAATGAATATAGGAATTAGTTCTGAACAAACAAACAAAGCATGAGCATTGCTTGCCTTGGGTAGGTTGGTGTTCTAGGCAAAACTGTTGTTTACATACTCCTGAAAAGGTAAAAGACCAAGTCAACAAAATCAACATGTTTAAAACAAAAAAAATATCATTTACTTCAGGAATACCGCTATGACTATTTAGATTTTGAGCTTTTTGAGAATCTCACCGTGTCTGCAGCGCACCTAATGCAGTGGGGCCTGATCCTAACTGGAGTCTATGCAGGTAGTAATATACATAAGAGCACATAGGCAAAGAAACATGTTTTTTCTCTTGCCATGTGTCATATCTGGTCTTCTGCTCTTCCTTTGTTCATTGAATTTTTGTTCCATCTCCCAGCTGCATTCTTTTCGGAGGAGGGCGGGGTTCCGCGTTTGTCCATGTTCTCTCTCCCTTTTATTTTGTGTTCTCTCACACACACATGTCCAGGCCCCATCAAAATCCCACATCCCACAGAAAATGGACAGCCTCTTTTTGCAAACCTGTGCCCTGAGAATGTGTCCAGCGGTATATGGGGATCTCAAGACCAGCAGCCTTGTCCCAGCTGTTCACATCTGGTGGTGACCAAATCAATTTTTTTTGAAGAAGAGGCTGGTCAAAATCCCAGTTAGGTGTGGGACTTCATGTCACTGTGCTCCCTTCTAGCTAACCAGGGAGAGCTACCCATTCTCATATCCCCTCTTTACCCTTGCCCCTTCTCTCTTGTTTCTGTTTGCACTCATAGCAATGAGTACTGTCACATGAATTCCCAGTCTTAGTTCATGGGTTGCCACAGTCACCATCTCTGGAAAATTACACCAAGCACTAGTTCATCAAATCATGTATTTTTCTTCCTGGAAGAGAGGATAGAGGCAGCTCACCTGCTGCCACTGCTTCCAGTGTTGTCACATTAACCCTTTTTTCTCAGAGACACAAGATCATACAGATACATTCATCACTTCCTGTCTGAATTATTTCCTCTAGAGTCCCTCCCATATGGGAAGATCCTTGCTATGTGGATGAGGCAGTCAATGTTTGAGTATCTGCCAAGATATATCAATTTGCACTGTAAAAAAAGCTCCTTAGTGCCAACTTGATTCATGGGATGCTGCAATGCTCCCTCTCCTCCAAAGATTGTCTAGAACATCTATGCCTATAGTCACTGAGCTGATGTAAAACAACTTTGCTTAGCTGCAATTGTCTTGCAACATAGTGGAGCTAATGGAAAGCATTATTTGCTCCAACTTGTTGAGCAGGGCCAAGGTAGCTTGTGAACAGCTTGAAGCCAGATACTGGCCCACTGCCCTCCCCCTCCCCCCCCACAGTAGTTTGTAACTTTGTGAATCCTAGATCAGGCTGCCAGTGTTTGCCAGAAACCACTCACTTGTTAGGAGTAGATCCTGCTGGAAAAGGGGTAAGTAGATTCATTGAGGCAGGATGTTCTTTAACCCCCGCCTAGATGTTAGAGTGGTAAAGCGAATTCAAGAGTAAGAAAGGCAAGTCCGAGGTGAACAGGGTTGTGTCTGGAGTTGAGCAGTCCTAGTAAACATTACGCTTACTAGTTTCTTTGTTAATAAAGACAAACCCCAGGAAAGGAGTGTGGCTTTTGACTCTACACAGTAAGTGGAATTTGCATTGGAGCAGGTTGGGTAAAGCACCTGTTCACATCTCTTCTCTGTGTCACCTGTGAACTTCCAGTGTGGAAATAATTGCCACAGCAAATGTGCATGGGTTCTCTGCACACTCAGAGTAGCTGACACACAGCCTTAGATTTATTCATTTAAAACAGTGGTTTTCAACCATCATTTTCAAACGTAGACGATGTCTAAGATTTCCCAAGAGGTCTGTGAACCTTTATGGGACCTTTATGGGTCCACAAATGAAAAAAGGTTGAAAACCAATGATTTAGAACATCTAGAATCTAAATTTGGTTCCACAACTGATTATATCACAGAATTAGATTCCCAGACTTCTATGGAATCCTTTGAGCACTAGGAGAGAAAATTTAAAAATTGATATGAAAACTGGTAGCTCCAAAATAAGAAAGATATTCACGATAGCAGAACTGTGCAGTCTGCAAAACCTGGCACTCTGACCATCAGGATCATACAAAATATTACCTAAAGTTTGACCACAGCAAATTAGAGAGTACGTTTTCAAAAATCACTGAAGGCAGATTCTCAGCTTGTACAAACTATCATAGTTCTATTGAAGTCAATAGAGGTATGACAACTTAAATCAGCTGAGAATCTGATTTGCCCCAAATAATTGAAAGGCTAGACAGATTTCAAGATCAAGTGACTGCTGAGACTTAAGAGTAGCAGCAGCTGCTAAGTTCATACAATATTGAACACTTGTCTGCAACTCTAGAAAGCCATCATCGGATATATACAACTTATGGTTCTCCCTAAAGTAGAGTGCCCCACTTTAATGCATTTTTTCCTGTACAGATCTCTAAACTACTAGCAAAAGAGAATAGATTAAAAATAGAGAGCTCATAGGGTGTCAAGTATACCTACAAAAGGTGGCCTTCACTCCCATCCTGTAATTTTCTCCCTACATAACTTTAAATACAAGCAATCCATTTTACAGACTGCCATGGCAAAGAGATTTTACTCAAAGAGGCAGAAACTATCACTTTTCCAGTGACAGAACTGCATTCAGTATAGTAAAGCAACTTCTCAGATAGCAAAGCATTAGGTATATTATCCTACATTCAGCAACCCTGAAGATCTTAAAGGAGCACAAATCTTTATGTTTAACCATCTTGTAGAAGCACTAAGGATTTCATAGACACAAGAGCAGAAAAAACTGAACTGAAAAGAAATAATCTTAGAGAGAGAGAGCGCGCGCGCAATGCTGGCATTTAACATGGCAGTTCTATTTGCCAAATGAAAAATATTTAAAAATGTTTTTTTTACTAGTTTATGGTATGTGCTTAGTTTCTACAATAATGTGTTAATCAATGAGCAGCATCATAATTTAGAATGTAATGACAATCAACCTTTGGAGTTCACGACTGAAAGCAGTCTATAGTTTAATTTAGGGGAAAACTATTTATATTATTTTCCTGAAACTAGATCCAATATCCTCAGTACAGTTACAATTCCTTTTCTTTCTTCAGGGTCCCAACTATTGATACTTACATCTAAGTCTGCTACCCAAGGTTACAACTTCAGTTCCTACCCTCACTCACACATCCAATTTACAAGGCTCAGTCGATATAATTAAAATGAAGCATTGAATGGTCTAAATTAATATCAATAAAATTCATAGCTCTTGAAAGGAGATCCATCTCTTACAATGAGGATCCAGTAAGAGGAGAGAGTATACCATCTATGTCATCTTGCTTAGATTAATTATACTTAACAGAATCCAATAGGAAAGCATTACTGCCTGGGTAATTATTGGTTCCATGATAACTCTGATGACTGGATCTTTGTTCTAGTTTTAACCATGATGATTTAATAATCAGTCTATTCATTTTGCCCTTAGCAGGGTATTCAAATAGGTTTTGCTGTGTTTGAGACATGTTAAATATAGATATTTTATTTAATTATTCAGTCTGCAACCGATTGCTTTTTCAATAGTTCATCAGTGGAGGGTACATCACAGTAACATTAGAGAGAGAGTAGCCTATTTAGACAAAAATTGTTTTGTTACAGACATTAAATATAATGTGATTTCCCATCTCTTCTGTAGTTTTAAGAATTCTGTACATACTGTAGAAAAGACATTACCCATCCACTAAAACCTATGAAAATCCTCTCCTTTTTAAATGAAAGAAATGGTGGATATTCCCTAACCAGGAAACATATCTAAGTAGATATCTGTGAAGATACTAAATTGGGGGAGGGAGAGGAGGAGGGAAATGGTTGGTCAAGTATTTTCTGCCTTCTATGCTATAAAAAGGGGAGTAACTATGTTAATACATTAAGCCTTGCCCTTTGTAGTAACAGTCATTGCAAATGAGAAATGATGTCTCCTCTTGCTTTCTCCCACAAATATCTTGCAATAAACTTACTACCTGGGGTATATATAGTTCGGTCACGATGAATTTCTTAATTTTCTATCAGACATATTTACCAATTACTCCTATCTTCCGAACAGAAAACTCTCTCCTGAAGTAGACTTAATGTGGCATTAAACCTCCACTTTGAAAAAAAGTCTATAAATTTCTAGACTAAAAAAAAAAAAAAAAAAAAAAATATCTAAGTTCCGTCCTCATGGAACACTGCTTAGTCAATGCCTGGAAGCTTCTAAACACAAATTACTTAAGGACTTCATTTTCCACTCCAAATGTTGTGATTTCTTACCTGGTATTGAGCTCAACATGTAGTGATCAACAGCTCGATGTCTAGTTGGCAGCCAATATCAAGCAGAGTGCCCCCTGGGGTTGTTTCCCTCCACCCCCAACACCCCCTCCAAGTTCATGGATGACACTAAGCTGTGGGGAAGAGGTAGATACTCCAGGGAGTAGGGATAGGGTCCAGAGTGACCTAGACAAATTGGAGGATGGAGCCAAAAGAAATCTGATGAGGTTCAACAAGGACAAGTGCAGAGTCTTGCACTTAGGATGGAAGAATCCCATACACTGCTACAGGCTGGGGATTGACAGGCTAAGCAATAGTTTGGCAGAAAAGGACCTGGAGATTACAGTGGACGAGGAGCTGGATATGAGTAAGTGTGCCCTTGTTGCTAAGAAGGCTAACGGCATACTGGGCTGCATTAGTAGGAGCATTGCCAGCAGATCGAGGGAAGTGATTATTCTCCTCTATTCGACACTGGTGAGGCCACATCTGGAATATTGTATCCAATTTTGGGGCCCCCACTACAGAAAGGATGTGGACAAATTGGAGAGTCCCCCACGGAGGACAACGAAAATGATTCGGGGGCTGGGGCACATGACTTATGAGGAGAGGCTGAGGGAACTGGGCTTATTTAGTCTGCAGAAGAAAAGAGTGAGGAGGGATTTGAGAGCAGCCTTCAGCTACCTGAATGTGGGTTCCAAAGAGTATGGAGCTAGGCTGTTCTCAGTGGTGGCAGATGGCAGAATAAGCAGCAATGATCTCAAGATGCAGTGAGGGAGGTCTAGGTTGGATATTAGGGAAATTTATTTCACTGGGAGGGTGGTGAAGCACTGGGTTACCTAGGGAGATGGTGGAATCTCCATCCTTCGAGGTTTTTAAGGCCCAGTTTGACAAGCCCTGGCTGGGATGATATAGTTGGGGCTGGTCCTGCTTTGAGCTGGGAGTTGGACTAGATGACCTCCTGAGGTCTCTTCCAAGCCTAATCTTCTATGATAAAGCTGAAACAACTAAAAATCTTTCACTCCTATGGCCTGTTTACACAGAAAAATTAATTTGGATTAAGGTAGGATTTAAATTTTAAGCATAGCTGCTCCTGATTAACTCCCTTTGTGGACACGCTTATTCCAGAATAAGCGTGCCCACCCAAGTAGTTAATCCGGAATGTATATTCCGGAATAAATTCTTATGTAGACAAGCCCTAAAATAGGTGCAAAAATGGATGTGTGTCTTGAAAAATAGTATGTTCAAGACATTACCTCAAGATGGAAATTTCTCTCTCATATGCTGAAAAGAGAAGCATTTGTGTGTTCAATTTATTAATGAACATTTATAGACTATTTTGAAATAAATAAGCATCAGACCGATTCACCACAGGTTTTGTGGGAGGCAATATGCTAGTGGATTGACTATTACCTATATGACAAACACAAAAGAGAGAATGTGTGATCTTAGAAAAGAAACTAAAATCCTCTTCCAGCTGATCACTGTGCTTCCCATGAAGCTAGAGAAATTCACTTGCCACTTGAAGATATGTCATCTAGGGGACAAGCAGCTGCCTCATTTACCCGAAATTTTAAAATTTTTTAAATAAAATCAGCTGTATGAGCTCCAAAATATCCCAATCTGACAGTTATACCTACAACTATAATGAAAGAAAATTAGACAGATAGGCAACAAGATTTTTTTTTAAAAGAAAAAAAAAAACTTTATGCACCTTCAGGAACTCCTTCTACAAACACAAATACTCAGGCAGTTTTGTGTGTTTGTTTGAGAACTGAAAAATCCTACAGATTACCAAAGACCAGAGAGTACAGTGTGAAGTATAGATTTTAACTGAGGAAGTTCAAAATGCTGTAAGGGACATTTCAAATGACATGTTTCCAGGATTGGATGGCTTTAACAGTAAACCTTATAAATCTTTTTTCAGAAGCTTCTAGTGCCGCCAATGTTCAGTCTCTATTGATCAGGAAAAATTGTTCAATCATCATTTGGACTCCTCTAACTGTACTCAGGAGAAAAAGATAAAAATCCAGAAGCCTGATCAACATCATGACAATAATACACTTGCAAATGTCTTAGCAAACTGATTATATCTAGCCTAATTCACACTAACCAATCTGACTTTAATCCAGGGAGAAGCATAAATATTCAGCAAAAAAAGAAACCATCATCATGTTAAACAACTGAATGAAAGCAGCCTTCTATCATTAGAGGCACAGAAGGGGTTTGATAAGGTTCATTGGAACAATCTTTTTGTAGTACTGGAGAAACTGAATTTTGAACATCAGTTTAACAAGAACTATATGCACAGTCTTATTTTAATGTGTCTTGATCAGAGCCTTTTTCCTTAAAGTGTCACTCAAGGCAAATGCATCCTTTGTCACTTTGTTCCTTTTCTCTATTTTTTTAACTGCTTGCAGTAGTTATCAGATTCCACAGAGACGCAGGGCATCATAGTCTGTAATCAACAATATAACATTTCTTTTTTCCACAGCTGACAATCTACTTTTTCCTCAGTGGAATGCAAGCCTCCATTCAATAGAAATCTTAGAGGCCCACATACATATCTGTTTTTTGTGCAACTACGACCAAGCCAGAAGCAATAATGCACTTAGACACCCATTTAGTGAGACACTAATTACTTTTCCATACCTACAGTGTGTCAGAAGTATTCAAATACCTGGGGATACAAAATTAACTCAACTCTACTAATAAAAAAGGTCAGTCTGCAGCTCCTTTACTCTCTCTTACATAAAGACTTCAAAAGGATGGCATAACTTGCAATTATGTTTGCTGACAACCTGATAAACATTGATCAATGTCCTTCACTACATGTCTTATCAGAGTTTCTAAATACTTTTTAGAAAGAAGAACTACAAAAAATATTCTTCACTTTTACATGGCATGGAAAGAAACTCTGCTTTTATTCTTTCCAATGTGACTGAAGCCGAAGATACTTTTCTCCTTCAGGAAACTGAACATCCCCTTTTCTTAGGGACCACTCTGCCTGTATTGAAGGGAAGAAAAAAAAAAATCACAATTTCCAGGCATTCATCTATCAGATTTTCCTTCAGGACAGGAAGATATTAACTTTAAAAGATGTGCTGCCGAAGGACTGTCAACCTTTGGAGACCTTTTCCAGATAATAAAACTATTAAATTTTGAACTTCTCTGACTTAAATTTAATTTACTGTCTCAGGATTCCTATGTTTATGTAAAGTTAGCCACCTTACACTCCATAGCTGGGGAAGAACCAATTAGGAGAAACAAACAGTGTGGTCTAATCAAAATATACTCCAATTTTTAGAAGTTGTAGAGTAATTTGAGAAACACTTGCAAGTGTATACTGCAAAGTTTTACATAGACTAAAGTTCTTTAAAATCCTCCTCTTAATCAGGCAGGATGATCTTCTGGTTGAGGTACTGGATCCGGGTTTCCTGAAACCCAGTACAAGTTTTTAATTCATGGATTTCCAATGTGACCTTGGATAAATCACTTAATTGCTTTGTGTCTCAGTCCCCATCTGTGAAATAGGAATAATACTTTCCTACTTCACTGGGGCATTTTGAGGCTAAATTCTTTAATGTGTGTAGGAAGCATAGATACTCTGGTGATGGGGCCATATAAGCATCTGCGGGCCGCATGCAGCCCATCAGGGTAATCATATTGTGGGCCACAAGACATTTTGCTAATGTTGACTGTTCATAGGCACTGTCCCCCACAACTCCCAGTGGCCGCGGTTCACCATTCCTGATCAATAGGAGCTGCAGGCTGCAGGGATATGCTGGCCACTGATTCCCGCAGCTCCCATTTGCTAGGAATGGCAAACTGCAGCCACTGGGAGCTGCGGGGAGGGGGGGTGCGGGCATGCCTCTGGATGGTCAATGTCAGCAAAATGTCTCACAGCCCGCAATCAGATTACCCTGATGAGCCACCTGTGGCCCACAGGCGGCCCAGCAATGATCTAGAGAGACAGAATATGCTTACACACTGGATCAATACCAACATGCTGTGATCGTATTTGCCCCACACAAGGCCTGGACGGGTTGAAATGGTTAAGCGGGCCAATTAAGTGCCCAGGCTGAACCTGGAGGAGGAGACAGGAAGCAGGGATTTAAGATGGGAACATCTGGGGCCTATATAAGCCAGGAAGCTGGCGCTGGTGGGAAGAAGTCTTCAGTCACTCCCTGGGAGGTGGGAGCATGACTTGGCAAGCCCCAAAGGGGAGAGGCAGAGAGGCAAGCATAGCTATGGGGAAAAGCAGTGAGGTAAGTGGTAGGTCAAACCTTGGCTGGCGATGAGAGGGGCCCCTAAACAGGGACTTGGAATAAAGGGTGGGCCCAGGTCCCCTTATTGGCTACTGATAAATTTGCACTGGTGGGGCAGTGAGTAGGAAGACTGCCTGAGCCCAGCTGTCAAGAGGGACATTGATACCCAGGAAGTGGGAACATACATGGTGACCCAGCTGGAGGCCTCAGTCGTGAAGTGGAGGTTGCAATTCCTGGAGCAAAAGGGGTCCGCAGGGCAAGAGGATAACAGAAGAGACGCTGCCAGGAGAGGGCTCAACATCTGGCTGGAGCTAATCCTCAGGATGGCCTGCAGGTAGTGCCACTAGCAGTGAGTGGACCTTGTGACACATGCATCTATAAATACTCAAGAACTTTATTAATTGATAAATTGACTGACCAACCACCACTTTACGGTGCATTTTTCAACAGTTGTTTTGACCTCTCTCTGCTTCTATTGAAGCCTGTGGTAAAACTTCCCTTGACTTCAGTGTAAGCAGAATTAGGCCACCATTTTTTTTAAATCATACTCAATTTCTAGCTATAGAGTTGTATTCATATCAGTCACCCCAAACGGTTTAAGTATTTGGCAGTTAGATGAATAGGAGGCACAGATTTATCATTTACAATGTTATTGTTTTGTTATAGAATATATAATATAGATGTTTGTTAAGTATTAATTTGTAAACACAATTGTTCATGGCTACAAAGTTTTTTTTTTTTTTTAAACCACAGTGTTTTACTTGTATTATCTGATAACATTATTTATTTGTACTACCATATAGCCTCGGAGCCAAAGTCAACAGCCAGGCCTCCATTGTGCTAGGCTCTGTACAAACCCAGAACAAAGAAATTAAAATCTAAGTACAATACAAGAGGTAGATACAGACAGAAGTAGAAGGAAACATTGAGACAAAATTAGTTAGCATGATAGGCAGTGGTACATTGATTCTCCTGTAATTGTTCCTGTCATAACTATAAAGGGAAGGGTAACAGCTGTCCTGTGTACAGTACTATAAAATCCCTCCTGGCCAGAGACTCCAAAATCCTTTTCCCTGTAAAGGGTTAAGAAGCTCAGGTAACCTGGCTGGCATCTGACCTAAAGGACCAATAAGGGGACAAGATACTTTCAAATCTTGGGGGGGGGGAGGCTTTTGTTTGTGTTCTTTGTTTGGGAGTGTGTTCGTTCTCGGGACTGAGAGGGATCAGACATCAATCCAGGTTCTCCACATCTTTCTAAACAAGTCTCTCCTATTTCAAACTTGTAAGTAAATAGCCAGGCAAGGCGTGTTAGTTTTCCTTTGTTTTTCTCAACTTGTAAATGTACCTTTTACTAGAGTGTTTATCTTTGTTTGCTGTACTTTGAACCTGAGACTAGAGGGGAGTCCTCTGAGCTCTTTAAGTTTGATTACCCTGTAAGGTTAATTTCCATACTGATTTTACAGAGATGATTTTTACCTTTTTCTTTAATTAAAAACCTTCTTTTTAAGAACCTGATTGATTTTTCCTTGTTCAAGATCCAAGGGGTTTGGATCTTGATTCACCAGGAGTTGGTGGGAGGAAGGAGGGGAATGGTTAATTTCTCCTTGTTTTAGATCCAAGGGGGTTGGATCTGTATTCACCAGGAGTTGGTGGGAGGAAGGAGGGGAATGGTTAATTTCTCCTTGTTTTAAGATCCAAGGGGTTTGGATCTGTATTCAGCAGGGAATTGGTGAAGGTTTTTCAAGGTTTCCCAGGAATGGAATCCATTGAAATGGTGGCAGCAGAACCAGAGCTAAGCTAGTAGTTAAGCTTAGAAGTTTTCATGGAGGCCCCTACATTTGTACCCTAAAGTTCAAAGTGGGGATCCAGCCTTGACAGTTCCTCATTTGGTTTATCTTAAATGCAAGAAAAATAAATTTAGAAAAAAGAGCTCCCAACAATTTCTGTATTTCACACAGACTCTTAATGGATGTTTTGAGCAATATGACAAATTAAAACCAACACTTGAGACTAGTTAATTCTATAAGAACATGCCTGCACATATTTTAACAGCACATTCATTTAAATCCAGTAAGATAGTTCATTTCATTTTGGTATATCAGTACATCTCAATTAAGACTGCACCTGCACTGGGGAGAGGGAGGGACTTGTATGTCCGTTTATTCTCATTGAAGACACAATCTAGCTGGCATGTGCTTCATACTTAAAATAAAATTAAAAAAAAAAATCTTTATTTTCTTAAAAAAAGATTTCTCGTTATGAAGCTGAACATTTTTACAGTTTGCTATTTCCTTGTGCAATTAAATGGCATTTTGCTCAATAACATTTCAGAAGTCCATTAACAGTCCCATTGTGTGACACTAACTAGCAATGATTCTCTAAGGCCTAGGGACTTCTCAGGAAGAGATATTTAATGCATCATACTTAATATCTTAACTGTTACTGTTTCTTGTCCTGTATTCACATGATGGTAAGATGCTAATAGCATTCTTAAAACCCAGTTCCTGTAAGGCATTATTTTTCACTTAATATTTTCCTGCAGTTTACCATGAGAAACTACACAGTCTCGTTTCCTAACAGAGTATGTACTTTAGTGATTCATTAATCCCATACATTTCCTCTTAAAGCTTTTGTGAATTTGTCCCACTGGTATATTATGAATTTTAGCTTTTTTTGCAGTTTACAAAGTGTAAAAAGGATCAGATTCTGTTTTCAGCTATACATTTGGAGTGGGGTTATTGAATTTAAAGGAGTTATGGCCTGATCCAAAGGCCACTGCTATAAATCGAAAGTTGCTCTCTGATTTCAATGGGCTATGGTTCATTCTCTTATACAGGACTCACCCTGCTGTAAACAAAGAATTGTCTCAAATACTGTGTCTACACTGCAGCTGGGAGTATGCTTTCCAGCATGTGTAAACAGACATGTACCCATGCTAGCATGTTAAAAATAGCGGAGTAGCCAGGATAGCATGGGTGGCAGCTAGGGCTAGCTGAATACAAACCACCTCTGACCCCTTGGGTGCATAGTCAGGCTGCAAGCCCATGCTGTTCTAGCTGTGCTGCTATTTTTGATGCTCTAGCTAAAGCAGGGTGAGTGTGTGTCTCCACTCCCAACTGCAGGGTAGATATAGCTGAAGAATCAAAAGACCGTACAGACATGTTTTAAGTACATCACTTCTAAATGGACTTTCTTAAAACATTTCCTTCAGTTTCCTAGGAGTATATAGAAATTAATAAGATGGTCACAACTGAACTAGGTTTTGGTCCAATTTACCTACATGAACAAAAGAAAAAACCCTTATTGTAGCAATCCCCAGAAACAGAAATGCTTTTCCTCCTGGGCAGAGTTTGATATGAATTCTCAGTAATGTTTCCCTTGTTTTCAAACTAATGATGATTCCCCAAATAACTATTGTTTTTAATTGTCTGGGTCATTTCTAGCCAAATTGGTACATCTTTCCTTCACTAAACTTCAGACATGAAAGTGAATGGAAAAATGCATCTAATAGCCAGAACAGAGGTGACTGCATTTGGATACACCACCACTTAGCAGCAGGTAACTCTAGTCTACAAACCTACTTTGTTTTTGGCAGAACAACATTCATTATGTGAAGAAAAATCCTGATTGGAGTTGAACAGCTGTAAATTCTTTGGACAAAAAGTTCAGCACTTCTTCAGATTTGCCCCCAGGGCTATAGACAAATATTAAAGGCTTTGGTCTAGAGCTGTGCAAGCCTTTTATTAAAATCCCAAACTTGAGCAAGATTCATTCAAACATTTCCAAATTGTTCAAACTTTGCAAATTGTTCAAAAAGCTTAGACCAAGTTCTGGGTTTAAGGAAAAAACTTTGTAAAACTAAGGGTTCCACGTGGTTTTACAACCCTAGAACTGGCAACACTTGGTGGTTTTGATTAAGTTTTGTTTGGAGATATTTGGGTTGCATGAACTTAAAGGGGGGGGGAAGGGAGCTCTGCAAGCAAACCCCAAAATCATACATGAGAATTGTAAAATTTCCTATATCTTTGCTTTTACCCACCAAGGCCTGAAATTGGGATTTTCTCTTTCATTCAAATGTGGACAAAGCCATAAAAGCATCTGCAAGCGAAACAGACTACTGCACTAACAACCTGATCCAAGACCCATTGAAGTGAAGGGGACTATTGACTTTGATGGCCTTTAGATCAGGCCCCCCAAAACGTGGTTGGCTGATACAGCATGTTTGAGACTCAAGAATGAGAGCCCATTATCTTTTATTTGCTGTCAATGCTTGCCTCTGATTGGCCCATTATGTCAACCTCCACTGTTCACTTGTGGAATTTTCAGATACCTTTGTGCTTTCTCCCATGCTGCCCCCCACAATTGGAAGACAATGCCCATAACCATCCACCTTCAAAGCCCTCCTCAATACTTTCCTTGCCATGATGCCTATGAAACTCTTGATAGCAGAAAGGCTGCTTGTATGAAATCATGACTAATATTGTCAGTGGGTATGTCTACACACCAATTTAAGCCCAGGGGCAAGCCTTTGCACCCTCCCCTTTGCATCCACACTGCAAATTTGCTAAACTAGGACTTGGAGCCAGGATTCCAGGATCCTTGCAGGGCTGGAGGATGTGAGCCTGTGTTAAGTTGGGACGTAGTCCCATTGGTTTCCTGTGTGTGCGCACGTGGCCCCAGCTTAACTCAGGTCCTGGAAGTCCTTCAACTGTAGCCCACAGTTCATGGCAGCAGAGGAGCAATGCATCAGGCAGCCAGTGCAACGTGCCAGAACCACCATTACTGTCTGACTGAGCACACTCCTCCTTCCTGCTGCTCCCACAAGGATGGCTCCAGATCCCCCTTGCTTCTGCATGGAGCTTGCCTGGAGTAGGGAGCAAAAAGTTGATAGGCAGGAGTCATCCCTCCCGACTGCTTCCCTTCCCTGCTGGGCAGTGCTTGGTCCCTGCTCTGCTCCTGGGCTCCCGCTGCTCTCCCTGGGCCTGTGTGTGTAGGCACACCCAGGCCTCATACACAGTTAGGGCAGAGAGAGGGAGCTAGCCACAAAGCTTCCCTGAAGCCTACTGAAAATCCCTCATCTCTGCCTCCTGAGGTGCAGCAGGGGCAGGGATAAGGGATCACTGGAGCACATTGTGCTCCAAGCCCTGGGAATGCATTTCATCTCTCCCCAGCTAGCAGCAGCCAGGCTGGGGTGTGTGTCCCATCTGATACCTTCATTTTATGTCAAACTTCAAAACAGACAAAACTAAACACACCTTTACTGAACAGCCCCTTAAGAATTGCAAAGTTTCATTTTAATACTTTGACAGCCCTGGAGACTGATGTCCTAATTATCCTCTGGTGCATGTGGGTATTTCCCTTCCAATATGACTCAGCCTAAATCTGGCGAGCCCAATTCTCAGAGCAGATGGCAGTTCAATGTAAGGCCTTCTCAAACTGCAGTCATTCTCCTGAGACAGTCACAAGAGGAGCTAATTATGCTGTTCATGTACTCAGGTGCTCTTTATAGGCACCCAAGTCCCATCAATAGCACCACCCCAGTTAGGAAAGAGGGTAGACAGAGTTTTCCTACTGTGCAATATGTTCCTAGGGCTAGAATGTCAACATTGAGGGGAGGGCACTAGGTACTCCGGGATATGGTTACTTTGACTTGAGTCCATGCACTGCAGGGTGGATGCCAAAGCATGGGTCAGAAAATTCTTAATCTAGGATTAAAATGTAATGTAGATGCTCTAGCCCAGGTTTCCCTGACACAGGTCAGCTAACTAGAGTCCCATTTACCCTATGCTTACATTGCTATGTAGATATAGCCATAATTTACTTTACTCCCCCACTTAGCTGTGTCTATATTTATAGATCATGATTTATACCTTAGACTGTAAGCTCTTTGAGACAGGAGTTTACTTGTTCTGTATTTGTACTGTGCCTAACACAATGGGGTCCTGGTCCATGACTGGGTTTCTAAGTGCTCCAGTATTAACAGTGAAGTTACAATACTCCTAGTGTAATGAATAGCCCTGTGCCTGAAGTGTGTTCTCTCTTGTTCCAGTTCCTTCTTAGTCTAAAATATAAACTAATGGGAGGAGAACTACATTAGCAGGTGATGTTATCTACTTCTTTATAGTATTGCCACTAAAAAGGAAAATACCAGTAGTTACTTTACTGAATTAGATTTATAGTACCATAATATTACATCATGAAAATTGGAAAATATTATGACATAGTAATAAGATAAACACTTCCATTTTACTGCCTACAACCCCTGCCAAAGTGTATTCACTAATTGATTTAAACTTTTAATATTATTAAATAACTTTTCAACTCACCGCTTACCAGCAGTAGGAACAGCAAGGTTTTATCTTGCTATATGCACTCTACCACTGTATCAATTCTTTGAGGTCCCAAAGAATATAACAATTTCTCATTATTTATCTTCCCCACCCACTTTGCAGTATTTTAGCAGGAATCCACATGTGCAACTATTGTCTATTGTCTTTCAGTGGAAATGGAAGAATCTGGTATATTCTAGGAACTGACTGACTCAAGATTTCCAGATCAGTTTTGCAGACTAATGTTCAGGTAGTTAGCCAGGCAATCTTCAGATAAGAGTTAAAGCTTAATGCTGAAACACTATGAATTCTTCCTTATACTTTCTTAAATCTGAACATGAGCTGCTTGAACTGAAAATATATGGTTATTGTATCCTTCTTAAGATTGTAATAGCGCAAGAATGAAAACTCAGGTTGACTCAGTCACAGTAACCAGATATACTCTTAACAGCCTTTTTTTTTTTTTTTTTTTTTTTTTTAAGGTTTTACTTCTTAATGACTATACTATAGATCTAAGCTTGCCCATTCTTTAAAGAGATGAACATATCTTGACCAATTTTGCTGTTACATTTTTGGTATCTGATCTTTCAGTATGTAGAACCTATAAAGTACGCCTGATAAAATTTAGGAAACCACCATTGTAAAGACAAACTCTGTGGAAAGTAAGTTCCACCATTTCCCCTGATGAGTGCTGCATATTGGATTATGTGATATTTAACTTAAAATAATACGACTAAAAAGGGAATAGATTTGTGCAGTTTATGCAGAATGTTGAGAGTGACAGGTCAGTACATAAGAATTCCATAAATATTTGCTTCCAGAAATACAGTAAACTTGATAGGATAAAAAAAAACAAACAGAAAGCCCTTAAATTCTTTAATTAGGGTAATGCCAGAATTCAATTAACTTTGAAATGACATCACAGATGTAAATATTTAAAATTTTCAAAATGACTCCATAAAGACTTAAGATTTTTGTATACTATAATATCCTCAGAACTCTGCAATTTTGTTCCTAAACTGACCTTTATAAAATGGTAATTCATAAAGTAAAAGGATATGAAAAAAGTCAGTATGATTGGAATATAGTAAATAAGAAATGTGTTTTCAGCTTTCTATTTGTAATTCAAACTCAAAGGTTTTAATATATTAAATGTGTTTCACTCTGTAACATAACTGAGTCTACATACCTCTGTTTCCTTGTATGTCTTCAAAGCTATCCCTCTTTATCTCTCTCTTGATTGACAAAAAATTCCATTCACATGTTAATGTACTACATCTCAGTTGATAGCACAGGCATGGGAGAGAAAGATAAATGATGCATCTTAGTACCTTTTTCCTCTGAAATTACATTAGTCTTCTGGGACATTAGATAGGATGAAGCTTCACATTCTAAGATCATTATGCTGCTTATTACCCTCTGTATTTATCTTCAATGCTACTAAAGCTTTATAGAAAATCTAATTTCTCCAAGGCTGCATTAGCATCCAAACTACCAATTTTTTGGAGGCCAGGCTACATTCCAACTTCCAGATAATGCATGAAAGGATGTAATATCAATCACAGGGAGATCAGAAAGCCTAACGGTTGGGTGTATTTGGCACAGAATTCAACCAGAAGCTATATATCTGGATTGTTTTGGGACCCTCATCCTTAAATTTGGTTCATGTTTTATTTAAGAGGGAGATGAAGTTGAACCGTTGGTCAATAAAGTCAAGGTTGTTCTAATACTCAATCTGCTCTCATTCTTATCACTTAGGAAATGTTTTGTAGCTCACCTATGCACGTGTAATTATTTAGTTTTAGTAATGTTCTTTTTATGGGAAATATTGCCAGCCATAACTTAAGGTAGAAAAGAAACTTCAGCTCATTTATATGCCCAAACTCTGTTCTAACTTAAAAAACAAACAAACAAAACACACACACCACCACACACACACGCCAAAAACAGAGCTCAGAAAAATTATCACTGAAGTGCAGGTATGTTCACATTAAACAGCTAACTCACAAACTTAGAAACCTACATTTTTTTTTTCTGCCTATACAAAACACTTCAACTGGAGAACTGTACTTTCTCCCTCTTATGAATGAAAGGAATAAAGTGATGCAGACTAATATATGGGCAACATTTCAATAAAAGCACATTTGAAATTTACTCTCAACTACAAGCATAAAGAAATTCCATATTTGAACTGTATACCCTGACAATGCCTGTCCTTGTGCAGAGTGTTTTCTATCTGATAGATCAGCCTATAGAAGCTAGAAATATTTCAGTTCCTGATTTCTCATAAGAGTGCCTCCATAGTCTGTTCCTGATGCTGATACATCTGACCAGCACTAGCCTTGAGATTTTCTGCTGCTGGTAATACTCAAGCGATGAATTAAAACCTTTTGTGTCAGAAAGAGGCACTTTAAGTTTGCATCCCAAACAAGAGGTCACTAAATACTATCAAATTGGCATGGGAGCCTTTCAGGGAGAGCCCACCAAAGATATACAGCTGTGAGCTAAAATTCCATTCTAATGCTGTGAGATGATGATTTCCTTTGCATGCAATGTAATAAATGTTTGTTAAAGGCAAATCCGAGTGTAGAAGACATAGCTGAATGGTATTCAGAAAAGATGTGACTTAGGTTCCTTAAGAGTCACTCGTGAGGGATTTAATCAAAATGATTTTTTATATAGGATATATATTTTGGTTCTCCTTCAGACTCTAGATTGCTGCCATGTTCAGAAAATTCTTGTGAATTAGAGGCATGATTTCTTTTACAAAATCATGTCAGTTTGTCTTTATCATATCACATGTTCATCTGTTCCCTGATTATGTTTTAATATTGTTTCAACCCATTTTTTGATACTAAAGTAAGGCTAACTGATCTGTAATTCTAAGGATTGCTCCTAATGCCTTTTTGTGTCTACACTGAAAATGAAGGTATAATTACAACATGGGTAGGCATACCTCTGCTAGTTTTAATCTAGCAAGCACAGGTAACAATAGTAGCAACTTGAGTACCTGAGTACATTCCCAAGTGAGCTAGTAGTCGGGTGGCTAGCCTGTGCTGAAGACCATGCCACCACATCTTCACTACTATTGTGACCTGTGCTATCTAGATTAAGGCTAGCACAGATAGATCTCCAATTACGCCTTCACTTGCAGTGTTGACATTCCTCTACACATTTAGGTACAACATGTGCTCCCCTCTGATCTTTTGGTATCGTAACCAATTTTAATGAGACTACATAGCTTTGTTAGTAGCTCAGCCAATTCACACTTAAGTTCTTCAGAACTCTTTGATATGTACTGTCTGATCTGTTACACCAGATGACCTTTAATTTATTTTTTTTTTGTTCTGCCTTTTTTTACCAACTCATCTTCATTGTCTGAAAAGAGTACAACCAATAAACACATCTCCCCAATATCCGCCATGGGGAATAATGATGAAAAGCCCTCATTTAGCTTCTCTGCAGTGTCTTTATCCTCCACAATTGCAGTCTTTACTCCGTGGTAGTCCAGGGGACCAAGGGATCTTTGGATGCGTCTCTACTGCAGAAACACTTAAAATATTATTTCTTTGGCTATTTTCTCTCAAAACATTTTAGCCTTTCCATTTTCCATCTTATCTTTTATATGCCAAAGTTTACAATCTCTTTCACTATTAAATCCACTAAAGTTGCATTTCCATGTTATAAATGTTAGCTGTGTAGATCCCATAGGTTATTTTGGGAACAGTATAACATTACTGAACCACCTATGCATGAACCTACTCTGTCCTTTATCTAAAGGTTTATAGAGAGGTAATACAGCATCCCATTTTTTTAATCATTCAATCATGTTTCAGTAATGCCTATTATGTCAAGGTCCTCTTCCGTTGCCAGGATTTCTAGTTCATATCTGTTTTCTTTTAAAACATCTTGCGCTGAAACAGACACCTATAGTTTTTATCTTCGTCCAGGAGCCTAGTTTGATTTAAAATACTTTATTCTGACACCCTGTATTTTCCATCATTTAGCCATATGATCTCAACCTTCAGTTCTGTTCTAGTTTGTTTTGTTCTTTACTAGACAGATACCTTTGTATTATTGCTTTCCTTTACAGATGTGTCCAAACTGAATGCCCCTCAGCATCTTTTTTCCAAGCTCCCAGTTTAAATAATCCCCCCAAGTCTCATTAGTTTTCTTTGACAGCAACCTGTTTCCACTCTGATTATACTCAGCCTTCAAATACCAAAATAAATAATAATAATAATAATAACTCAACTGAAGAGTTTACAAACAATATTAAAATTGTTTAAAAAAAAATTTATTTAAAAAATTATTTAAAAATCTATTTAAAAAAAAAAATCAACTGAACAACTGTGTCCAATTCTGATCTATACCCTGGTGTATACCAGAAATAACTTTTTTTGAAGTCAGTGGACTTGCATTGGTGTAGAATAGCTGTGAGATAGAATCTTCCCCCAAATATTAAGTTCAAGTTAAGTTACTGTATATGCACAAAATGTAATGGACTGAGAATCTCCAAAGGATTATGGTTGATTCAATAAAATAACTAAGGTGGAAAAAGGTGCAGAAATTAAATGATATTCCAAGTAAAAAAAATCAAAACATGATAGATAGCACTAAAGTTGTGCATTTATCAGTCAGAAAGTGACTTCATGGTCTTCATTAGAGGAAAATGTGCAAAGACAGACATGGAATGAAATAGATTTCACTAATTAGTCAAACCATAACCAACTTTAAATCCCACTAAAGTTTGGAAATGATTATTAGCTAGGAGTATGCAAAACACAGACAAATGCAAAAGCTTAATAGTGATAGCAGTAAACAGATTGGTGTCTTGGATACCTTACAGTTGATTTTTAGATCTTAAGAGGGAAAAAGAAAAATCAATACTTGGGCTTTAACTCTGTAAAAAGGAAAGATTGCTTTACAACAAAGCATGCAGTGATTCAAAAGTACAGAGAGCAGGCTCACATTCCATTGATGTTCAATACATCAATATAAGCTACTATAGCAAAGAAAAAAAATCATAGTATATAATGTACATGATTCAAAAGAGGGTTTTACTTGATTTTTTTTTATCATTGTTTCCTTATCTCACTAAGTGTAATAACCATCTGCTGGACATACAAAGATTTGGATATAATTGGGTGTAAATGGGAATATGAAAAATCCCACAGCACTTGCAAACTACAGAATCATGATCTGAAACTGAAATTTCTACTGTGGTACAAGGAGCTGAAATCTTTCAAGTTCTTGAGGCTGTAGATAACATTGTCAACTTTGTTATTTTGATTGTAAAAGAAAGCACACCACAGAAGGACAATGCAAAATATGAGAGAATCAAAATACTAAAGAATATACGAGTAATTTAGCAAGACGAGGCATGAAAAGGAATGAGAAAGGATTAAAAAACAAACAAAAACAAACAAACAAACAAAAACTTACCGACTCCAAAGCCCCAGTTTGTTCATTTCAACAGGAGCGTGGCCTACTTAGGGAGAGCAGAATCAAGACCTGAATATATAAAACTTGTATTGAACAAGAAAAGAGAAAGCAAAACAAAAACAAATTGAGTCTAACACCTTTCTAGCCACAGGTTCATGCTTTTCCAGAGCCATTTAAAATGGTCACTAAATTCCTATTGCACTTAGAAAAACATATCCATGAAGCAAAAGTTTCCTCTTTAAACAACATACATATTAATACACAAATAGAAAAAAGGTGAAGGGAGAGATCAGTAATGATATAAAAGAATAAAAAGGTATGTCTAAAAAGGATAATTTTTAAAAGTAAAATTGAACAAGGACTCATACATGAAATATAGTAGCAAAAATGGGAAATCAAGAAAAATGAATGACTTGTATATGTGGCACAGTACTGTAAGAGACTCTTTAGATATTCAAATCTGAGTCAATGTGAACCAAAGAATACAGAGTAGCCACCAGCAAAGTTACACCTGTCAGGACCCTTGTCAAACCCTAGTCTCAAACCCAGGTCAGCTGGGTTCTTGGGAAGCAGCTTTGGCCATCACACCACATCAGCTCATCCTATTACAAGGCAATTCACAGACGGCTAGGCCAGGTTCCAGTGTTCCATGACCTGCTCCCTGGTTGGCTGGTGACCACCTATTAACTTCCTGCTTCCTTTTTGGCCTCCTATGAACAACAAGCTATTGCCTGCTAGGTGCTGCTTGGACCCTGCTTTGCTGCATCTTCCACTTGAATTAGAGTTCCTGGTTATCAGACCTCGTGTGTGAACTCTGACCACTGGTCTGGACTGCCCTTCAACTTGCCTGACCGCTAGGTATAGCGACCCCAAATTTCAAAATCAGTAGCTCGGAAAAATAGCAAGTCTCAGGCTGGTCTCCAAAAATACTTTGTTGGTGGCAAGCTGGGGTGTAAATCCACCCCACACTAGCCTGCCACGCACTAAGTGAAATGTACTGTTGTGCACTAAGACGTTTGCTAATGTGCTTTAATCTATTCCTTTTTCAAAGCAACATAGATTAAACTGCTCTATGACACTTAGTTCACAGCAGTAGTGACCATGTGGACATATGGGGGACTAGCATGGGATAGATTTACACCCCATCTTGCTGTGAATGAAGTGTTTGTGTAGACAAGCCTTAATTCAGTGCCATATTTGGAGAATAAAATTCTCAAATTTGACCAGTGAAAAGTTCATTTAGCGAAAAGAAACAATAGTGCCCTGTACTTCTGAATATTGGTACCAAACAATTTATCTTTATTAACTCAGTTGGGGCCAACCCTAGATTTTTGCTATGTGAATAGCTAGTGGCACAGGGCCCATTCTGTCAGCACCAGGTGAAGGCATAACATGGCCTCCCCAAATGGTCTACAAATAAATTTAATTACATAATGAAGTAACATCTTTGGAATGGGAGTTATACCAAAGAAAGCCACCACACTAGCATTTAACTTCAAAAAGGGGAACACCACAAAAATGAGGAAGCTAGTTAAATGGAAATTAAATTAAACAGTCACAAGAGTGAAATGCCTGCAAGTTGCATGGATTTTTAAAAACCAAAATGAATACCCTAATAATACATAAATAAAAATAATAAAAACAGTAAGGACCAAAAATGCCATCATGGCTAAACATAGTAAAAAGAGGTGATAAGATACAAAAATACATCCTTTAAAAACTGGAAGGTAAATACCACTGAGGAAAATAGAAAGGAGCATAAACTCTGGCAAGTCAAGTGTAAAGTATAATTAGGCAGACCAAAACACAATTTAAATTACTAGCAAAACAAAAACTCACAGCAAAATACGTTTTAAGTACACCAGGAGTATCAAGCCCGTAAAACAATCAGTGGAGCCACTGGATGATGAAGGTGCTAAAGGAGCACTCAAGGAAGATAAGACCATTGAAGAGAAGCTAAATGCATTCTTTGCATCGATCTTCACTGCAGAGGATGAGAGGGAGATCCCCAGTCCTGAGCCATTCTTTTTATGAGACAAATCTGAGGAACTGCCCCAGATGAAGTTCTCAGTAGATGAAGTTTTGAAAGAAATTAATTTATCAATTACTGTTTAATTTAACAGTAATAGTCACAAGGAACAGATTGTATTTACCAAGAGTTCTGAAGGAACTCGTATGAAATTACAGAACTCCTAACTGTGGTATGTAACCTATTGCTTGAATCACCCTGTGTACCAGATGACTGGAGGATAGCTAATATTATTCCATTTTTTAAAAAAGGCTCTAGATCTGATCCTGGCAACTGTAGGCCAATAAGCCTAACTTCAGTACCAGGCAAATTGGTTGAAACTACAGTAAAGAATAGAATTAGACACATACATGAACACTATGTTGTGGAAGAGTCAACAACTTTTGTAATGGGAAATCATGTCTCAATTAATTATAATTCTTGAGGATGTCAACAAATACGTGGACAAGGGTGATCCAGTGGATATAGTCAAAGGCTTTCTGAAAGTCCAGGTGCACAAGGTCCCTCACCAAAGGCTATAAGCAAAGTAGTCAGTCATGGGAAAAGAGGGAAGATCCCCTCATGGATCAATAACTGGTTCAAAGAACAAGGAATAGGAATAAATAGCCACTTTTCACAGTGGAGAGAGCTAAATAGTGGGGTCCCCCAAGGATCTGAATTGGGACCAGTTTTGTTCAACATATTCATAAATGATCTGGTAAATGGGGTAAATAATGAGGTGGGCAAAGTTAGCAGACAATACAAAGTTCTTCAAGATAGTTAAGTCCAAACCAGACTAAAAATTATAAAGGGCTCTCACAAAACATGACAACTGGACAACAAAGTGACAGATAAAATTCAGTGTTGATAAATGCAAAGTCATGCACGTTGGAAAACATCATCCCAATTATACATACAAAATGAGGGCTGATACTGGGGATACAGGTCCCACCACCTAGAGACTGAAGGTGTGTAGCCACCCACAGAGCAGGTGTGATACCATGGATAAGACCGGAGAGTATCCAGATGCTGGAAAGGAGGCCTAGGAGACTATTGTTTACAATATTCCCCATACCTATAATGCAGGTTCCTTGATCATTTAACCTTTTCAGTTTTTCCCCTAGTTTACAGTTGTTTAATAAATTGTATGTGGTTTAAACTCAATAGTAGGGATTGGAGTCAGAGAAGTGGCCAGTGAGGAGAGAGTACTCCAGAGTGGGAATACCCTAGCCTCCGTCCTGAGAGACCAATGATGAGACTGGAAGATTAAGCCTCCCGGGGATCCTGGGCCCAGCCTTATCAGGGTTACAAACATGTGAGAGAAAGAAGAGTCCTCAAGATCAGACAGGGACTCATTCTTTTGCTGTCTACTTTCACTGGGGTAGTATAGAAGCCAGGAAATTTTTCCATGGTACCAGGACCATTCTCTAGCTCACACAGAGGTGCTGTCATAGCTTTGGAAGCTGAGTGCTAATATACACCTCTTCTTCACAAAAGGGATCTGACAAGTTTACTTTTCTTTGCTATAGTGACAAAGTAAATATTTGTAATGATGTAAGGTTTAATTTTAAATATTTGTTATATACCAGTGGTTTCATATTTATAAACGGCTAAGTTTTGCTACAATGGTTATTTCTACTCATTAGTGCTTTATCTTTCTATTCAATGGTGAATATAACTGAATCCATGTTATATGATAGAAGAGTGGATTCTGGAGTGGCCCCAGAAATAGTTCCTTGGCAAGCCCCATTACCACACTGTACCCAAATTCTCTTGAGCATAACAGAATGTGGTTCCTGCACTCATGAGCTTTTCCCAGTGGTCAACAGTCCTCCATTTTCAGTGGAACACATTTTTCATGGAAAATCTAGGTGTGACGGGTTGGGTCACAGAAACCCCCTTGGGACTGCCACCTGATGTGCTGAGACTACTTCTGAGCCTGTTTTCCCTGGCAGCTTATGACTTCAGTACCCTGTCTTGTTGAGCCAGACATGCTAGCCTGCTGCAAACTCAGACCCATGTCTGAACCACATCCCCCAAAAGCTGCAGACTTAAAACAGCTTAGAAAGTGCTCCTGTCTCTAGCACCCAGATACCCAATTCCCAATGGGATCCAAACCCCCAAATAAATCCGTTTTACTCTGTATAAAGCTTATACAGGGTAAAGTCAAATTCTTCACCCTCTATAACACTGACAGAAAGGTATGCACAGCTCCTCCAGGTATTAATTACTTGCTCTGGGTCAATTAATAAGCAAAAAGTATATGAAGTAGGATTTAAGTATCTGATTTGCTGCACCCCAAAAAAAGAGCGAGAACTGTTTCTCCGACAGTGGTTCCAAATAAAGTAAATTACCAAGCAAAATAAAACAAAATACACAAATCAGACTAATACAGTAGGAAGCTAAATGCAGGTAAATCTCACCCTCAGAGATGTTCCAATAAGCTTCTTTGACAGACTAGACTCTTTCCTAGTCTTGGTCCAGCAATCAATCACTCACACTCCCATAGTTACTGTCCTTTGTTCCAGTTTCTTTCAGGCATCTCTTTGGGGGTGGAGAGGCTATCTTTTGAGCCAGCTGAAGACAAATGGAGGTGTTTCCAGGGCCTTTTATATTCTCTCTTGTGCAACATCACAGCCACAAGACGGAGTCTCTAGCCACCTGGGTTAAGTCACATGTTTATGGATGATTCAGGTTTTTGTTTACATGTTAGTTTGAATGTTCCCAGGAAAGCTCAGATGTGGATTGGTGTCTCCCAACATCCATTGTTAGTTAAGTTTCAGAGTAGCAGCCGTGTTAGTCTGTATCCGCAAAAAGAACAGGAGTACTTGTGGCACCTTAGAGACTAACAAATTTATTAGAGCATAGGCTTTCGTGGACTACAGCCCACTTCTTAACCCCTTCACATTATGTTGACCAAATCTGTCTTATGTGCTTCCTACAGCAAACACTTTAAATACAAGCATAGAGCCAACACTCATAACTTCAGATATAAAAAATGATACATGTATACAAATAGGATGAATATATTCAGTAGATCATAACCTTTGCAAAGATATGTTACATGACATATCTAGCATAAAACATATTCCAGTTATGTCACATTTACACTCAAGCATATTTCTATAAAGTATTATGGGGTCCAACATCACACTAGGCACATAGACTGAGTCTTACTTTCAGAAACACTGGATTCTATCTATAGGTATGTTCCCAATGGCCTCTTGTTCCATCCAAATCAATAAGTACTAGAAATGCATAAGTGTCAGCACTCCTGTGATAGGAGGTTGGCAAAAATACAGTACTATTCTAAAAAGCAAGTAAGGCAATGTTCCAGCTCACTTCCATTCTGCAACACCTGAATCATCTCCCTTGCTAGCTATTTATACCACACTGACAGTCATTGCTTTGCAAAGTAGATTAGTTTATTAATGTAAAAATTGAAAGTGTTAACAGGTAGCAAATTAGATGCAATCAAAAGGAAGTGTCTACTGCAACAACTAAGCCATTCTAGCTTACCATGATTGGTTTCAATTCAGTTACTTCTCAGCTGATATTGGGACGTTAGGTGAGAATTTATCTACAAACAGATCATTTCTGGAAATCACCTACAATTCCATTCCATATGTATGTTTTGTTTTTGTTGTTTCATTTAAATGAAAAGGAATGCTGCAATGTCTGACCTATTTCATTTAAGTACTATTTTCCTTCCATATGGTATATAATAATTTACACTTACATTGCACCATCTGAAGATTATGGGAAATATCTGTAAGCCTTACTGAAGCCCTAGGCATGGCTAACAGCCTAAGCCAAAGGCTGTGAATCAAAGTAGGCTTTGTTGGAACATCTAGGTATCAGGTAATCAAGTAAGCACATTCCTGATGGAAGAGGATGGTACAAGAACAGGGCCAGCTCTAGGCACCAGGATTCCAAGCATGTTCTTGGTGCGGCTCTTTGGAGGCAACACTCCGGCCTTTTGGGGGGGGAGCAGGAGGGGCGCGCTTTGGCAGCGGCACTCTGACTTTTTTGGGGGGGTTGCTTAGACCAGCAAAAAACATGAAGCCGGCTCTATACAAGAACATTCAGACTTCTTAAGTATCTGTGTAAACACAGTCCAAAGAATGTGGTACAAGAACACACCAACCCCTTGTAAAGATAAGGATTGGATGGGTGGATAATGGAGGAGAATGTTTTGTTCTAACTAGAGGGTAAAATACATAACTTGTTTGTAGCAATGTGTAAAAAGAATAGCCACAGGAGGGGCATATTTGCTTGGCCTAGGGGACAGCTTTGTTATATTAATTGAGCTGGTACCTTGTTGTGGGCATACAAGGGTTAGTGTGCTGTTACTGTTGGGACAGGGTACTAGGACTGCACTTTGACAATAAACCTGGTTGAGCGCCTTCACCAAACTGAGCCTATCCTCTTTCTTCATGAATGACATCGAGGTCTACTGAATTGGCAATCTGCACTGTCTGCTGGTGCAGCTAACACCTGAGTTCCACCAACCACATAGGAGCAAAACAGGCACTTAGCAGTGTAATCCTTACTTTATAGGTGGAGAATCTCATGTAGAGACTTAGCCAACGTTACACAGAAAGCCTGAGGCACAAGCAGGTCTCTTGATCTTCAGCCCTTGTTTTAATGATAAAACCACCTATATTGGTTTCCTTGGTCTCTGTCCTTATTGTTAAGGTCACTCATGAATCAGAGACAGAAATAGTTCAAAAAATATTAATATACGATTCCCTGGGATATAGCCTCATTCCTATGGTGTTCAGTTTCTGACTGCTCTCTTTCGGTTGTACAGTTTTGGTACATAATTGCAGAATTTATTTTAAAAAAGACTTTTTAAAATCCTCAAGCCCAAAATGGAGCACACATTCAACTTTCAGAAAAAGAAAAGATCCCAGGACATTTTTTTTTGCAGTTATATAATAAAAAAGGAGAAGGAGAAGAACGTACATAACTTTTCAACCTCTGCCTGAGGGACGCACAGCACCCCAGGGATGCAACAACTACCATGAAACTGTTACACCAAAAGATGAAAGAAACCTTAAATGCTATAGAAAGAGAAGACTTATCTACCAATAGGTCTTACATATTTTCTCTCTTCTGGAGAGAGACTTGGAGTTTCAATCAACACTAAGAAACAAGCAACATTTTGAAAAGTCTCTATTCTGAACTATCTTCGGGCTCTGAAGCAGAGAATGGGAAGATGAACAAGTACTGTGTTTAATATTTGTGTACCATGAAAAGATTTTGACACAATGACAGGATCAGCAATCATGAAAGCAGATGCATATCAGAAAGTCAGAGCAAAGTAAATAGAGATAAATTTACAGTATGAAACAATATCTAAATGCATTGTGGCATTGATAGCCAGTCACAAAGGAGCATGACAAGGTTATTTTGTCAAGCCTGAGTTCTACTAAAAGATATCTATTATAAACAATAATGACAAATACAGAGATACCTTAAAAAATAAAATAAGCTGCCCTAGGTTAGTTAGTAGTATGCCACTTTTTGCCAAGAACAGTCATATCAACATGCAAAGGTGGTTGAAGAGCTCAATCAAATAATGTGGGATTTTAAATAAACATTTTGAATATTACTTACCTTCAATCAAATTGCCTTGATGAAGTCTTTGAAAATGGAGGAAATTAAGATCAAGTGACCAAATCAGTGAATTAGGCACAAAGTAGACTGAGCTAACAGGTTATGTTCAAATCCAGGTTAGATTTAGGCTAAGGCTTAGGTTATGTCTACACTACCCACCTGAATCGGCGGGTAGAAATTGATCTCTCGGGGATCGAATTGTCGCATCTCGTCGGGACGCGACATTTGATCCCCGAATCGACGCTTGTACTCCACCAGGGGAGGTAGGAGTAAGCGCCGTCGATGGGGGAGCTACAGAGGTCGATTTGCCCTGCCGTCCTCACAGCGGGGTAAATCGGCTCCGATATGTCTAATTCAGCTACGCTATTCGCGTAGCTGAATTTGCATATCTTAAATCGACCCCCTCCCTCTCCCGCCCCACCCCCACCCCGCGTAGTGAGGACGTAGCTTTAGTCTTTGGACTGGAGGTCAAACCAGGGCTAAGATTTGGACTTTGCTTATTATTGTTTTTGTTTAAATTTCACACACCCTTGCAAAAATCTAGGTATATTACATACAGCCAAAACACAGACCTTAATCAAATATAAATACCTCACATAAAACTACTAAAATCTGATCTGCCTTACAGCCTCCACCTAACTTTTTCTACATTGCCTGAAAAAGCCTGAGAGAAGAGGCCAGTTTGGCTGTAATTCTTGAAGGTTACTAAATCTGGCTCTATTTTGTCCCATTTCGGATTCTTATCACACTGGTATCTGAGCACCACATTAAGGTGAAAAGTTCTACAAAATTTTGAACAAATGGAAGAAATCAAGCAATATTTCAGCGACTTTGGATTATATGAGTGTAACCACTAGTAAAGAGACCCCTCCAATGTGTTTGGATTGCAGATTCTTGCAGGAACACACATCTATTCTGGTTTAGTTTGTACAGAATTCCCAGAAGAAAAAAAAAAATCTACATTAAGATGGAGTTAAATTTGAGAGATTGTATGTGTAATTTAAGGTAAAACAAACCCAACACATTATCACAATGTTGTAATTATCTCCAAACTAAGCATTGCAAACCCAGAAAATTCAAAGCTAGGTTCAATTAAAAAAGATATCCAAACATGTTAAAGTATCAGAGGGGTAGCCGTGTTAGTCTGAATCTGTAAAAAGCAACAGAGGGTCCTGTGGCACCTTTAAGACTAACAGAAGTATTGGAGCATAAGCTTTCATGGGTGAATGCCCACTTCATCAGACGCAATACTGCATTTAGCCGTATGGAATGTAAACACTGCATTTAGCCATATGGAATAGAAACATGTTAAAGTATGAAAAATGAAAAGTTAAGGTACCCAAACAATACTAGTGATACTGTAATAGGGCCCTCTGGCTCCTACCTCTGCTCTAGTCCACAGACAACTCAGACCCTTGTTCTGGTAAAACATCTTGTATAATTTATTTACAATATGTGTCCCCATCACCTTCATACATCTCTGCTCCAACAGTCCTGAGAAGCCTGCAACAAGCAAAGCAGAGAAGGGCAATCTCCCTATCACTTCTAGTGCCTCTTGTGCCTATTTGTAGCCTCTGCCTAATGGCTTAATTAGCCTTCCAGCTCTCCTCCACTCACAAATTAGGCACAGCTCTGTTTAATCAGCTTTTCTGTATTGTTTGATTTGAGCTGCTGTGAGGAGAGGGCTGGCTCAGGTGTTCTTGCCTAGCACTCTGTCACAGACACCATGCAACTCTGAATAATTCATAATAGTGTTTGTAGCCTCAGATTAAATAAAGTTGATCTTTAATACACATTAAATGTATTCCTTTTCCCCCTTCATAGTGTCCTTCCAATCTCCTTGTGTCAGTTTTTAATTTTTATTAAAAAATATATAGATTGAGTACAGCTCAGGAAATATCACACTGCCTACAGCGTACAGGCAAGAGGAATGCACTTGCCTGTGCAGCTTTTACACCAATTTCCCTTCTTACCCAGTACCATGTTACTTCAAATATCCTCAGGAGCATGCATGTTCCAAAGTACGGCTAGCCTTAAAACTGTATGAAGTGCTTTAAGAGCAGTGTAGTCAGTCACCTCCAGCTAATTACTGTCTCTAGAACAACCTTGAACTCGCTGGACTAATATAATCTCTAATTTTTGGTAAGAAAGATACTAAATTTACACTCTGATGCCTCACCTATGCTATGAACATAGTAATGTACTATATTACTTTTACCTTTCCAATCATCTTTGCTTCCACTGAGCATTATTTTATTCCTTTCTCAATACATGCTACATTCCCTCTGTAAGGGAAAAGAAGGATCAGCTAATAACAAAGCAATCAAAGCAATAAAAATTCTGCAGCATAATGGTGTGTTCATGAAGCCACAGAAATACTTATGTACTTGGCCACTGGTGGTGGGCTGAATAGGGAGATAGCTGAGCAGACATATCATGGATGATGAGCTTTCAAAAGCTGAGGAAGTATTAGCCCAGGAAATGCCAGAAAATTTTCATTTGGAAGTCGGAGAGTGAAATGATAACATTGACTGATGTATATAGCAGTATATTGCACCTGTTCTCTCCCCTTTCACCCCCATCATTAATATTTATATTTTGAAGCTCGTCACATTGACTTTTCTTAGTGGAGGAGGGGTAGAGAGGAAGACTTGAGAGAGTAACAAAGGGAGGTAATGGATGGGTTTATGCGGGGTAGAAGTATTAAAGATAGGGTGTCAATGAGAAGTATCAGGGGGTAGCCGTGTTAGTCTGTATCTACAAAAACAACAAAGAGTCTGGTGGCACCTTAAAGACTAACAGATTTATTTGGGCATAAGCTTTCGTGAGTAAAAACCTCATTTCTTCGGATGCATCCGAAGAAGTGAGGTTTTTACTCACGAAAGCTTATGCCCAAATAAATCTGGTGTCAATGAGAGAGTTTGTCAGGTGGCTTGTGGGCTGTGTAATGTCACTGAGGGATAAATGGGGATAAAGAAATAGAGTGGGCTGTAGGAGAATCAAGGAAGTCTTGGAAAATATTTGGATGATCAGGACAATCATTGGGACAATGAAAATGTTTTAGCTGACAGCACATAATCAGAGCCGGATGAAAGAACATAATGTTACACATATTTGGATGACCTTAAAATAGTAAAGAGGCCTGAGCAACACATAGCAGCAATAAAGAGCTGTGGCTTGAGGTATGAGAGTTTGGAGAAAATTAAAAAGGATGTAGAACTGTGGACACATTGGAGATAGCTGAAGTGGGTATCAAAGGAGTTCAAGAAGCACTCAAGATGAGTGATGTTCATCTCTCAAATACAAGATATTTCAGAGGTTCTATAATTACGAAGCAATGAAGTATTTAAGCACTGCATGCAGCTCAGCATTGACCATATGGGAACTTGTTGTGAATGCATCTATATTACACATAAATAAACTTTGTTAAAATAACATAATTAAGGTTGAGAAGTCAAGCACTCAAAAGTTAGGAAATACCAGATTTAAGATTAACTGCAACCCCTCCCTCCCCCCTCCCCACCACCAGAGAAGGGTCCTAGGACCTGGGTCCCGAGTGCTTGCACGTCTGACTCAGTCTGATTTGTGTGTGGATGGAAGGGGAACTTGGGCCAGAGCCCAGTCTTACTGTGCAGTGCAGGCATACCTTTAGGAGCCTTACACCTTTGTTGTAAATTAGAGCATCTCTAACTTATGCTGGGGTTGGGGTGTGCAGGATTGGGGAGTTGCAATAGACTCCTTGATTGTCTTTACTCGGCCTGGAGAATTCAGCCTTGTGCTCACACAGATATGTATTTCCCCAAACAAAAGGGTCATTACAAAGGTTTAGGTGTCTTAAGCTCCTGTACCACAAACATCGCTATAAAAAATAGCCAGGAATTGTCTAGTTAAGCCCTCACATCCTACAACTATGATTCTGCTTTCTCCAGAATACCTCACCTAAATGAACCACCCCATACCAGATGACTCCTTCCTATATCTCCTCACAAAATATGCAACCTTTGTTTCCAAATAAGTGGAATGATTAGAAAAGGATGATTTCACATATTACAAGTATTATTCATATGAACTGTTACCAAGGAAAAATGTCAAATGGGCTACAGAAGGGATGGCTTCATGAAAAGGTCTTGGACTGTGCTGCACAGACCCCAGTCCCCCCGACATCAATATCTTGGTCCTAACATCCCCCCAGCATATGCTTTTAATCCCCTACTCCTTGCTTCCCAAAATCTCAGGCACTCTGCCTGCCTCCCCCATATCCTCATTTATCCCTTTTTCCATCAGTCCCACTCATACTCATCAAAGGGAGCCACTCACGAGCTGACATATAGAAGGTGTATGGACGAAGAGAGGACCTGAGGGCCCACGAAGGATGAGCGAGGATGTGGGCAAGAAGCATGAGGAAAAAGTGAGGCTTATCCACAACCCCAAGTCCAATCTCTCTCCAGGGCTCATCTCCCTTTATCCTCTTTTGTCTAGTCTGCAACCCTGTCTCCTCAATATGCCGGTGAGGTATGTATCTGGAAGAAAGCAGTCTGGCAACATCCAAAAATAGAAGTAGTTTATGGAATTTAACAGTATCATTGGCTAATCTCAGCATAGCTCAATGTGGTTATCCTGCATAAATTGAAAAGCTATATAGTCTATTTCAGACGTTTTTATGTCTGAGGTGAGCCTGTGAAATTTGAAGTTTGTGACAACCATTATTGTTTAGCCAGAGGAAGCTAAAAATATATGAGAAAAATCAAGGCAACATTTCAAAAAGGAAGCATTTTTAAATGTTTCTTCAGCCAAAGTTAGTATTTTACTAAAGAAATACAAAGAAAATCCAGTTTTTCTATGAAAAGCTATTGTGCCAAAATTCAATCACATAAGTATAATACAGAGGTACTGTATTTCAGCCACACTGTAAATGCAATTCTCAATACATCCTAACTATAGAACCATGTCCAACACCTCCATAATACACATGGTATACAATGTGATAATATGGTGTGGTATAAAATTGTCACCAGCCACATTGTTACGAGGTCTGAAATTTACCCTTGAGCAAGAGAGAAGCATGAGGCTTATGCACTGCTCAACAGGCGCTTAAGTTGTTCCTGGGTCTTGTATTGGCCTTCTGCACAGGGGTGAATTTCACTTGTGTATATCACACCTCTCCATATTTTGCTTATGCTATTTTAGAAAATGTGGAAATTTTTATTAAAAAAAAATGTAGTTGTAAATTTTATATTCAACTGCATGGAAAGACAGGTTGTCTTAGTTACCACAAAAGGCACATTAAATTAGTTGCTCTGCTGCATCAAATATTGAAATCTCTGTGACAGTACTCCTTTGCTTGCCTGCAATGTGGCACAAACAGTTGATTTAAGCACATGTAGTAGTGCCATGGGTCAAAAAGTACAGGCCAAGTAATGAAATAAATGTGACTATAATTGCCTTTAAGAGTCTTTAAACATTTAAAATAATTGCATTTCGTATAACCTGTGTGTCACAATTTTAAAGTTTAGTATCTCAAGAACAGCTGTGGTTGAAATGGATCTTTGGAAAGCCTGGAAGCCCTGGTATCCAATAGATAACAGTACATCCTTTTGGCCTAGTAAATCAAAAAATATTGGACCATAAAATGTCACTGCTGCAGGGCAAAGTTGTTCTGCTCCTGGAGTTCAAAACAGTATATTATTAATTATTATGTATTTATTTGTATTACAACAGCACCTAACAGCCACAAGTATTAGTCCAGGTCCCCATTGTGTCCGGCACTGTACAAACACAGAATAAAAATGGTCTCTGTCCCAAAGATCTTATAATCTAAGTAAAATCAGTCATACTTAATTTTATATGAGCCTCACTGAGGGAGTGGAAGTGGGTGGGAGGGAGGCTTTTTTGTTCTTGTTGTTTGTTTTTAAGAAAAGGCATCTTTGACAGATGTTGAGCTATTTCAACTGGAGTACTGGAAAGAGATGGATTAAAGCGGTACAGTACAGGAGAGGAAAAAGATGCAAAATAAATGCAGTTTATTTATGTACTATATTTAGGGTTGGCAGAATTCAATTTTTTTTATAATATCAATGTTTATTTTTTAAGTATTTTTTTCCATTTTTAATCAATTTAAATGTTTACAACTATGGGGAATTATAGGGCAGGTCACACAATGTGAAAGGCAGGTCAGACGTTTATTGACAATTATTTAATGACAGTAGATATTGCAATTCAGAAAGTTAAAGGAGTATAACCATTAAAATGCAAATTGTCAACATAACATTTAAAAATATACAAAGTTAATATCTTTAATCAAACTCTTATAAGTTCTCAAGGAGCATTTTCTTATTTTGCCTATCTGTAAATTTCTATTATTATTGATGGAAATGTTTTTTCATCGGTTTGTTTGTGTAAGGTGAAATCGGTGTTTTCTAACATTTACCAATAAAAATTGAATCCTTCCAAGCCTATGTTGTAAGCTCTTCAAAGAAGGGGTAACAAAAAGTCATGCAGATATATAACACTTTATAGAAATGTTAAGCAATAAACTATAAAAAGATACTAACATAGCTTTCACTGTCACAATAGCCTGCTAATAATACACCGTTGTTTTAAAATCTTCCTTACAGTGTGAGACCTGGCACATGCACTAGTCCTGACTTCTGAAAAGCTCAACTCAATAGCTTGATGCAGACTCGACAGTGAAATGAGGACAGACACATGCATAGAGTTAAGCGGCAGGCCACAACTTTTATTAAACTTTAACACAGGGCAGGGGAGCTACTCGCCCAACACCCATACTCTCTTGTACCAGGCATTTAATTAGTTCCAGTGTGGAAGTTACAGGGCTCTTACCATATAATCTGTAACTCAGGGTAGGCTCAACTCAGCCTACCTCAGGATTTAGCTCACTCCAAGTCCTAGTCCCCTCCGTTTGTGAGGGGTAACAGAGAGCGCAGAAGGTGGGGACCTCAGCCTGCGATGGACACAAGATCTGACTTAGGTCTGCAAAGGCCTGTCACATGAGCCCAAGGCCCATCACCAAAATCCCAGGCCTTTTACCTCTGGGAACTGTTCATTGTATCATTTTAACTGCACTGAAAGCCAGCTACAAGGGGTGCCAGTGAATTGCTTGGTTACACCTCACCCAACTATAATGCCTGATATCAAAACTTCTTCCCAAACTATTCCATCACCTTTCATAGCCATATGTCAGCACCTCCATCGGACAGATATAAGCCATCATCCCTGAAAAACTCAGGCAGATTGTAACAGATGTGCCTACATTGTATCACTGAACCCTTTGTCTCCAGGAATATCCTAGTGACCTCCCTATTCACTTTCTTTCTAGACTTGTCCACATGGGCTGGGTCTGCAGCTCCCCACCAAACCTGACTTGAAAGCATTGCTGACCATACTAACCTAACCTCTCAACACATGGTAGGAGCTACCTGTTGTCCCTCAGCATGTGTCTCCCTCCCTTGCTTCTGGGACTGCTCCCTTTCACCATGGGCCCCATCAAGTTCCCCCAACTGCTGAAGCAGGGGGGTGGCATTTCTAGACAGTTTTCCCTCTATGCTAAGTGTTTCTCCCCAAGTTCTGTTTCATCTCTTCACGTGCATATTAAGAGATCCCCTTTATCTCTTCCCACAGTATTTAATTATAGTTGGGATCTTTTATTTGTGATGGGTAAGCCTTTAAAGTTCAAAGAAAATTCCCCTGGCCCTAAAATGTTTTTTTTTTTTTACTTCTTATCAAGCTTTTTACTGCAGCTGTTCAGTTGATCAGAAGTTTTATTGTACCCCCTTAATACAAATTTAAGTTCAGGAAAAATAATTTTACACAGTTGAGCTGATGTAAAAGACTTTATAGCCACTGATGATTGGATATAAAACGATGTACATTTTAGTCAAGTTGACTAATTGGGAGAAATACATCTCCTAAACTGTAATATTTTGGAAAAGTTTATGTTTTATGAGGCACATTGGAGCTTGAACATACAGTCTTTACTCTGACCCTCTGGAGAACATAGGATTTGGCCTGAATAAAGTGTGCAGGATCAATCCCTCTGAGTGGTTTTAAAAATAAGGGCCAGATTTTGAGAGGACCTCACAGGATGCACAAAAAGCTTTCTCTTCTCTTACCCTGCTCTAGGGATATGTGGAAAAACAAACCAAAAAAAAAAAGATATTTTAAAAATCTAATCTCTCCAAACCACAACCACTTAAAATGCCTTAATCATAATTATATGGTTATTGAATAGTATCACAACAGGGCAAAGTTAAGGCTGTTTGGCTGTCTTAGTTGTACATTTTCTACATTAATATGTCTGGATTTCTTTCAAGTTCAACTTTCATTCTGAATTTCCTGGTAGATAATGCTCAGTTTTGAGATAATCATGACATCCCTGAAATGTATTTTGCCTTAAATTACTGACAAGTATTCTCTCAGCCCTAACTCCATCTTATGGCAGTTGGTGTCTGGGAATGTATATTAAGATTCAGACAATTTTGTTTGTAAATTGTACTGTTAATTAATCTTACATAGTCTTAGTATATTTATCTTAAATAACTGTACTATGTTATCCCAGCAGTAAATTGGACATTAGTTTGTCCAACATGTGCTTGCACTATCATCTTTCTTTGTAAATTGCCATTTTAATTCAACTTTTGTTCTAATTTTTATAAGCCAGGTTTTGAAAAGAAAAGACTTAGTTTTAATCCCTGTGTACTTGTACAGTTTACATGCTGATGCTCTGTATCTCCGGTCTCCAACCTAGGCAGTGTGGTTGCTGAGCAGGAGCCTTATTCTTTGCACTTCTGCGCTGGAAGGCTACATATGGAAACTGCAGATGATACCGCAAACAAGGGCTACATCCGCTGACTCAGATGGATCAGCTGACTAGCAGCCAACTGCTGACTATGCTTGGAGGTGACCAAAGCTTCCTGTTCCCTACCACACCACTTGTCTGAGCAACTAGTTGCTAGGCCTGCTGATGAGCCCAACCTCTAAGATCACGTTCCTGCCTCCTTACCTTGTTCCCACTCCTCGTTTCTGCTCCCAGATCCTGACCCTAGTTATTAACTTCAGCTCTGACTTCTGGCTGCAACTCCATCTTACCCCTTGGTGTGACTCCTGACCACAAGCCCAGGGCTTTGCCTGCCCACATATGGGCTTTGCCATCTCCTGTTCATACAGTATTGCCTGCAAAATAAATATGAGAGTATCTATTTTCTGATCAAAATGCTATTAAATAATATCCAACGTGTTTCAGTGGTTGACCAGAATAAATTGTTGCCATATTGATATTTCACAGGTTATGAAGCATGAGCCTAAAGTTTATGCAGCTGACTCATAATGTAATAAACCTTCTGCATTCAGACTACCAGATGATTCATCTGTGAAAATATCAAATGAGTTCTGCACAGGTGTAATTCTCATCAAAAATGTTCATGCACAGCAGTTTCTATAAAATTACGCTAATTAATGGAGTAAATACAATGCAAATGCACACTTTTGTATCTGAAATAACTGATTATAGGATTTTGCCAGTTAGACAAAAGATTTGAGTTTGATTTTTACTGTGTATAATTACAAACTTAACAATGCTACAGCTCTGCTGTCCTGGATAACTTCATACTGTATGTTTTGTTTCAAATATTCAGCATTCAGAATATTAAATGTTCTAAATAAAACTGTGAAAAGGACAGAAGTTCTGTTTCATAAAGGTTTTTTGAGTTTTCAAAATATGTCTTTATTCAAAATTGGAGTGAATACTGAAAATGTCTTAATTCTCTGTGAAGGAACATTAAAAAAATCATTTGGGATCAATTGAAACATTTCATTTTGATTTAGACTTTTATTATAATACAAAATCAAACACATGCTAAGATTTCTTCTAAAAATAAAGAACCAAGACATTTCAACATCGTCAGAACTTATTTCCCAGTTTTCTTCTGAATTCTCATGAAATCAAGCAGCATTACAACATAACGGCCTATTCTGATAGAATATGATTCCATTGAAGTTTCTCTGATGGGCTCTAGATCCAACACTAGTCAAGGGTACAGATATATATATAGTGTCATAGTTGGGTTTACAAGGAAATTGGTGATGCACATGACATAACTACATGTCAAATAACAGGACTGAGCCCTATATGGCAACAATTTGAAAGTGCCTCAAAGTGGACTCCAGTTTTACACTTGTGATCAATTGTTGGGCAATTCTGTGGCACAATTACTGGTATTTAGACATTAACTGCATGATGTATGTACACAACGTTGGAGGCTTACCTATAAAGAAATAGCTTGGTAATAGAATACATTTTTAAACTTTGCATAAAGTGTTAATTTATTTTTGTCAAAAGCACTCAATTATATTTGCTGGAAAGGATTTCAGTTCCTTTCTTATGTATTTAATGATATTACACTAATAAAAATGTGTCAATGCCCCTTTTTAGTATTTGTATGAATACTAAATAATAACTTTAAACAATTTTGTGCTTGAGAGAATCCCAGGCAGAGCTTCCAATAAATAAATACATATATAAAAATTGTTGATTATCTTTGAGAAGATAATAAATTAGGGAAACACCAATGCCTAAACAAGATAAAACAGAAGGTATCTGCTGCTCAGGGCTCTCTGTTTTTAGTAGTTGATCAAATAAAATTTTTTCAGAATAGCAGTTGTTTGAATACAAATAAAATATGAGAATACTCCTCCACTTCCTATTTACAAATGTGAAAAAAGCATTGAATATTTCATCCACTGATGCATAACAACATTTCCTGAAGTAATTCATATTCTTGTGTCAAGCAATTTTTTTACAAGTATTTTTGTGAAGAATCAATGTTACCAGTGTGACAAAGATTAAATATTCTGTGTACATTCAGTTGGTGTAAATGAAAATAAAAAAACACAACTGCAGCAACATTTTAAAGAGCAACTTTTAACTGATAGTTAAGTGATCACAGTAGGGATAAAATATTTGCCAAGTAATATTTTAAATTCAGCTAAGAAGAAGTTAAAAGGGGTCATTTATAAAAAAGCAACATATAAATCCCTTTGCAGTTCATAACTGTGCTGCTTTTGTTGTGTTTGGAAATTTAAATTCCCACCCAGGCACTATGGCTGAGGTGTGAATAAGATTTACATATCTTTTAACATGCCCCAAAAGGCCAAAATCTTCAATTTCTGTGATTGTACATGTGGCTATCATGAGAACACTGAAATAAATCAGAGCTATCTCATTTTGTAGAGTATGAGTCATGATTTAAAGATGACTAGGACAGGCAGAGAATGGAGATGAGTTTTCTGCAGCTTCTATGATATGGTTTGCCAACTGCCAAAAGAAAAATGTACTTCTTAATATCTCTTATTCATGCCAGAAAGAGATGTTAATCAGGTTAAATACAGGCTAAAGTTAAATCCATTTAAAAAAAAGGTTCAAGTAGCATTTTGTCTGAAATGGGTCTGAATGTATTTGGAAGCATTCTGTCACTTCTTCATACAAGTGGCAAGTCAGTATTTTATCCCCTGCATGTCAAAAATCAATGCCAATGCAGTAAATGGTTGGCACTAAACTTAACAGAGTTAATTTTTTTCTTGCTTCAGAAAACAATCCTGTCTGCAAGAATCTTTCTGGGACTCTCTAGCACACCACTGGCAACATTGCAAGCTGTCTCCAATTGTGAGGCCATGGCTGCTTAAAAAAATGTTTACAGGTTAGAGTTATTTTTGATTCTGAAAATATTGTAAAGTGCTTTGGATTTGTGGTACATAGACAAGTGGTTGGGAAGAAGGCTATGTTGCAGGGAAGCATTCTATCCCAAAGGATCTAGGTAATTGGTGGAAATTAGCAGGAGCAACATGGAAACAGTTTAAATAGAGGAAAAAACTAAAGGTATTCCAGTAAAGCTGGACTTTAAATTTTTGCAGCCCATTTAGACAGGGTGTGCCTCACATACCACACTGAGCCTCTTGGGGGCTCACCCCGGACTACAGCAACAACGGCTACAGAGGCTCAGGCTCCTTTTCCCAGATTGTCTAGGGTTCAGGCTAGAAATGGAGCTGGCTAGCAACGCTACCAAAACCAGTCATAAGTCAAAACTCAGAGACAATTTTTTTTGGTTTTGGCTGTATTTGTAATGGAGAAGAGGGAGAAGCATCACAGCCAGTGAGGACCTATGTAAGGGAAGACTTTGAGTCCTTTCGGATTTCTGGGACATTGGGCAGTGTCATCTCAGCAGAGACCAGAAATACAGGAAGCTGAGGTGAGAGCCAGCCTAATGGCACATTTGAATCCAGACCAGGATGATCGTACCACCTATTAGTTTATTTTGATATTGTGTTTTAAGCTGGCCACCAATTTCAGCATTGCACCACCGATCAAAGCCTAAACTCTCTATTTGTCTATGCAGGTGCTGGGAGGGACCACAGGATATGGCTGTATATGCTGGGAGGGGTAGAATTTATATATTGTTTTTTTGTCTCCTATCCTGAGCTCCCCATAACTAATGAAGCCCCACTTTGATTACTCTGGGACTTGTAATAGCTATTCTATATTTATGTGCTCTGACTGACACTCCTCTATATGAGATTGGGGTGGAATATTTTCCCAAAGGACAACCCGTCTGTGCTTTCTGTACTTGGAGGGGTTTACTTAGGTGGAGGCCCCAGGCATCCTTATAGGTGAACCCAGGACCCGTAACCTTGAGGAGAAGAGGGAGAAAGTTGTAGCCATTCCTCAAAGCTAGGTCACAGTCCTAATCTCTTTATTTTTGACCAGCAACCCGCTCTATCCAGCAGGGATATTCCCTCCTCTCATCCCTAGATATTTCTAGAGTTACAGTGAGTTTACACCTCAGTGAGAACCCAAGAGCAGCAGTGAACAGTCCAGTAGTCTACTCAGAGAGGTAAATGGTAAGTCAACTGTTCTTTACTGTTGTGTAAGGATTTTTTAAAAAGCTCCTAGGATATCACAGCAAGTGTGTGAGAAAGGGTAGAAGAGATTGTTACAGAGGAGAATTGAAAACCAGTGGAGCGTTGATGAGCAGGAGAAATGCAGAATGACTCCCAGGTTATGGCAAGAGTTGGAGAAAAAGCCTCAGACCAGCAATGGAGAGACTGCGTGGACAGAAAGACAGGGAGCAATGAGGAGCGCAGGAAGCAACAAGGGTACTCGAGGGAGATCAGAGCTAATCATTTTAAAAACAAGGACAAATTTCAACTTGAACTAGAAGCGCTGGGGAAGCAAACACAGTTGCTTTCAACGATCCACCTACTGAGAAGCAGGAAAACAGACAAGAGGTTAAGTACTGTAACTTGTCAAAGACTAAAGAGAATGTTCTTTATTCCTGCAGCTGTGTTGAGAATTCAGTGCTAAAGTGGGATGGGGAAACGTAAGTTCACAGACCCAACAAAAAAATCCATCTGGTCACTGAGGGACATTTGCCTTAACAAAGTTGTTGATCCCAGATCATAATAACCTCCCACCAGACTTTTTCAGAGCACTTTAAGAATAGGATATTATGCCTTTCTTCTTTACACATGGTAGTAATTATTGAGAAGACAATACATGGCTAGAAATTAGACGAAGGTTTCTGACCGTCAGAGGGGTGAAATATTGGAACGGCCTTCCGAGGGAAACGGTGGGGGCGACGGACCTGTCTGGTTTTAAGATTAAGTTGGATAAGTTTATGGAGGGAATGGTTTAATGGTAAAACATAGTAGCCAAGGAAAACCAAGCAAGGGTACATGAATAGCATAATGGCCAACAAGGGTAAGGCTAGAGACTCTTGCCTATATGCTCGGGGTATTACTGATCGCCATATTTGGGGTCGGGAAGGAATTTTCCTCCAGGGTAGATTGGCTGAGCCTCTGGAGGTTTTTCGCCTTCCTCCGCAGCATGGGGCAGGGATCACTAGCAGCAGGGTCTCAGCCGATTGAAGTCACTAAAACACAGGATTGGGGACTTCAACGGCAGAGTCCAGGGAAGGGTCTTGCGGCCTGCAGCATGCAGGGGGTCAGACCAGATGATCATAATGGTCCCTTCTGACCTTAAAGTCTATGAGTCTATGATAATCTTTCAGGTACTAATCTTCTGACCTGAAGATTACAGTGTAAACTGGTAGAGTCCTCACCCTGTCTCAACAACATACTACATGTATAAAGTCAAAAGTTACTCCCCTTTCTGAGGTTTGACTTTGTCACCAAAAGTAACTTCAACTAAATCCATCCTTAGCCTTCCACTCTTCGCTAAAGCTCGGCAAATAATTGATTTCTTTCAGTGCTCTGGCAGTTCCAAAAAAAGAAAAAAAATACATTTAAGTTGAACCAAATCCAAAAATGGGGGGGAAAAATCACCAAATTGAAAAAAAATTCTTTCAGACCAAACTATGTATGTTGTTAGACCCAAAACATTTTTGGGGGGGCAGTTTTAAAGGGCTACCTTCACACAATAACCAGAAGAGGAGCTAGTGGGAGTGCTGCTACTGCTGCCTTCCTTATAACGTGTAGCCCAGTGGTTAGGGCCTTTGCTAGAATATGGAAAAAACAGGTTCAAGTCATCTTCTCTCTGATGTCGGGAAAGAATTTGAACTTGGGTCTCCAATATTGCAGGAGACCCAAGTGAGGCGTGGGACTTTCTCAGTCTGTCCTGGTGAAGCTGTTCCACTTTGTATAAATAATTATTAGAGCAGGAACTTGAACATGGAGCTCTCACCACCAGGCTATAGATTTATTTTCCGACTCATACTCTGGCCTACTGACTATTCACAGTGGCAATTCACAATCATCCAGCCATGATCATTATACAGAGTAGCTGCTCTATAGAAATGTACAATGATAGCCCAAGGCAGCCAGCAGAAAAATGCACTCTCACATTAACAAACCTGTAAAACAAGAAAAGAAACCGGTTGAAGATTATGGTAATGGTGACTAAAGCTATTCAGTCTATAGGTCTGATGGGGGTATAGCACCAGCACTTCATATGTGCCGCATATGGAGGCTGAGAATTGTTCTCATGAACAATGGGAACAATCTTAAAAATTGTGGGAATGTGTTCAAGAGTGCCAGATGTCTGGAAGGAGAGCTCAGTGAGAAACTGAACAAGTGTATGCACATATACGGAAAAAAACAAAAACAAAAAACAACCTTTGGCTTGGTATCTGGGGTAAAGCAGGTCCACCTGTATACTGATGGCTACCCTGTGTAGTAAGAGGAGGCCCTGAGATATAAACCTTGGTATCAGAGGCCTGGTATGAGACCTAAGGCCTGAACTAAAGTAATGGTCAAGACTTTGCTAACATAAAGCAAAGTTAATCTGTGAGCCAGAAGCAGGCCCTGCTTACAGGAGCTGGCAAGGAAAGGGTTGGTGCTGCAAAAAGAGACATACCTAAAAGGTACGGGACACCAGATATCAGAACATACATTATACTGGAACATTCCACAGATAACAAGGAACAGGCCGACCCATCCCAATGACAGGGGAAAAAGGGTAAAATGATGGATAGAGTTGTTTTGATCGAACCAACATGTACAAGGTGAGAGGCGGCACCTGACTACGTAGAGGGGTTGTACCTTGCTATGTAGAGGGGTTGCACCTCAATACGTCAGGAGTGATGTGTAACTTGTTTGTACCTGTGTATAAGAATGTATCCCTGGGGTGGTGTCTTTGTCCGGCCACGGGGGCAGTGGAATCCACTGAGCCGGGTCCTTGCCAAGAAGCACTTTCTCATAGTATGCCCTGAATTAGGCTCAGAAACCTACAGGGAACTGCAATTGTGTCCAAAATCGCAATAAACCTGGCCGAAGTGCCTTTGTACCTTACTAGACTCTGTGGTCATTGGGGGTTCTCGTCAGGTCTGCTGTGTCAGCTATCTGCGCAGAGCTTGGGCAGCACACAGAGGGAACACACGCACGCAGCCGAGTGATATCAACAGGAGAAAGCAGAAGCACCACACCGGTAGCATCTGACAACACCCCGTAGTGGTATTATGATGAGACCACAAGCCACTAAAGACAATTTAAGTCTAGCCTTGTCCTTAGTGCCCCCAAAAGATTTCAGTACAAACTGATGCATCACTCAGCATGTTTTATAAAGATCTCTTCTCTAGAGCAGGTTTCAGAGTAACAGCCGTGTTAGTCTGTAGCCGCAAAAAGAAGAACAGGAGTACTTGTGGCACCTTAGAGACTAACAAATTTATTAGAGCATAAGCTTTCGTGGACTACAGCCCACTTCTTCGGATGCATATAGAATGGAACATATATTGAGGAGATATATATACACACATACAGAGAGCATAAACAGGTGGGAGTTGTCTTACCAACTCTGAGAGGCCAATTAATTAAGAGAAAAAAAAACTTTTGAAGTGATAATCAAGCTAGGCCAGTACAGACAGTTTGATAATAGGTGTGAGAGTACTTACAAGGGGAGATAGTCAATGTTTGTAATGGCTCAGCCATTCCCAGTCCTTATTCAAACCGGAGTTGATTGTGTCTAGTTTGCATATCAATTCTAGCTCTGCAGTCTCTGTTTGGAGTCTGTTTTTGAAGTTTTTCTGTTGTAATATAGCCACCCGCAGGTCTGTCACTGAATGACCAGACAGGTTAAAGTGTTCTCCCACTGGTTTTTGAGTATTTTGATTCCTGATGTCAGATTTGTGTCCATTAATTCTTTTGCGTAGAGACTGTCCGGTTTGGCCAATGTACATGGCAGAGGGGCATTGCTGGCACATGATGGCATATATCACATTGGTAGATGTGCAGGTGAACGAGCCCCTGATGGTATGGCTGATGTGATTAGGTCCTATGATGATGTCACTTGAATAGATATGTGGCCAGAGTTGGCATCGGGGTTTGTTACAAGGATAGGTTCCTGGGTTAGTGGTTTTGTTCAGTGATGTGTGGTTGCTGGTGAGTATTTGCTTTAGGTTGGGGGGTTGTCTGTAAGCGAGGACAGGTCTGTCTCCCAAGATCTGTGAGAGTAAAGGATCATCTTTCAGGATAGGTTGTAGATCTCTGATGATGCGCTGGAGAGGTTTTAGTTGGGGGCTGAAGGTGACAGCTAGTGGTGTTCTGTTATTTTCTTTGTTGGGCCTGTCTTGTAGGAGGTGACTTCTGGGTACTCGTCTGGCTCTGTCAATCTGTTTTTTCACTTCAGCAGGTGGGTATTGTAGTTTTAAGAATGCTTGATAGAGATCTTGTAGGTGCTTGTCTCTATCCGAGGGATTGGAGCAAATGCGGTTATATCTTAGAGCTTGGCTGTAGACAATGGATCGTGTGGCGTGTCCTGGATGGAAGCTGGAGGCATGTAGGTAAGTGTAGCGGTCAGTAGGTTTCCGGTATAGGGTGGTATTGATGTGACCATCGCTTATTAGCACAGTAGTGTCCAGGAAATGGACCGCTTGTGTGGATTGATCTAGGCTGAGGTTGATGGTGGGATGGAAATTATTGAAATCATGGTGAAATTCCTCAAGGGCTTCTTTTCCATGGGTCCAGATGATGAAGATGTCATCAATGTAGCGCAAGTAGAGTAGGGGCGTTAGGGGATGAGAGCTAAGGAAGAGTTGTTCTAAGTCAGCCATAAAAATGTTGGCATATTGTGGGGCCATGCGGGTACCCATAACAGTGCCACTGACTTGAAGGTATATATTGTCCCCAAATGTGAAATAGTTGTGGGTGAGGACAAAATCACAAAGTTCAGCCACCAGGTTAGCTGTAACATTATCAGGGATACTGTTCCTGATAGCTTGTAGTCCATCTGTGTGTGGAATATTGGTGTAGAGGGCTTCTAAAATACTCTTAATTAATTGGCCTCTCAGAGTTGGTAAGACAACTCCCACCTGTTTATGATCTCTGTATGTGTGTCTATATATCTCCTCAATATATGTTCCATTCTATATGCATCCGAAGAAGTGGGCTGTAGTCCACGAAAGCTTATGCTCTAATAAATTTGTTAGTCTCTAAGGTGCCACAAGTACTCCTGTTCTTCTTTCTCTAGAGCAGTCTGCCTCCTGCAGCATTTATTATTAATGAAACACAGTTTGTGATTAATAAGAGTACTTCTACACAGGGATAAAAAAAACTACGGCTGGCCCATGTCAGGGCTTGGGCTCCAGGGCTGAAAAATGTCTGAGTAGCCATTCAGGCTCATGCCTGAGCTCTGGAACCCTGCAAGGGTGCTTGGTCTCAGAGCTTGGGCTCCAGCCCAAGCCAGAATGGCTACACAGCCATTTTTAGCTCTGCAGCCTGAGTCAGCTGACCCAGGCCAGCCGAAGGTCTTTTGTCCCTATGTAAACATTCCCTAAATCACAAGCTTAAACTAAGTGGGTTAAGGGCTTGAAGTTCTGAGCATAAGTCTCTACTGTAATGTAAATGGGTAAAGGATAGAATTAAGGGTGCTGCAGGAACTTGAATTTCCTTACTTTCATTCAGCATGTCTCAACTAAACTTTGTATGACGTTATTATTTGTACTGTGGTAGCACCAAGGAGTTCCAGGCATGGATCAGAACCTAGCAGTTGCATTTAAATTACTAATTTACTTTATCAGACATGGAGACTTATTTTGTTGAAGTCTAGAGTGACATATCTAAAGATGTGTGGTGTCTCCCCTATTCCTATGTGATGCTGGTAAACTAAGTGCCAACTCTGCCAAGGCTGCAGGCATTAGCTAAGAACCGATAAACTCATAGCTGGAAACCAAGCCAGCTCACCTTATTTTTTATATCTTATTTTTGTTCAAAACAGGTTTTAGGCTCATAAGAATGTATTTAATATTTAGACTCAATGAAATGCATGTAAGTTGCTGCATGCAAAAAACTCACTTGTAATATCTGTATTCCATGCTATAAGGAAATATGTACATTTTGCTTTATGACTTTGAAAATGCTTGCTCTGAACTTGTGAACCCAGGGACAAGAATCGTCCACCGCACCCATCCAGATGGACTATCAAAAATTAAGTGGGCAACTATAAGACAAAGGCCTTGGCTACACTCGGGACTTTGCAGCGCTGCCGCGAGTGTAGTCGCGCCGCCAGCGCTGCGAGAGAGCTCTCGCAGTGCTGTATGTACTCCACCTCTCTGAGGGGAGTAGCTTGTAGCACTGCGAGCGAACAGGCACTGATTACACTGGCTCTTTACAGCGCTGTACTCGCTGCGCTCAGGGGAGTGTTTTTTCACACCCCTGAGCACAGGAAGTTGCAATGCTGTACAGCACCAGTGTAGCCATTGTCAATTAGCTCTTCCACCCATGAAGAAGTACATGCATAGAACCTTGTCCCGTGGGTTTGAATGCTGGAAGAGGGAAATACAAATAGTTGACATGAAGATTTTTTATCTCTTTGCTGTTTGAACTCTCACAGGGCCAGAGACTCTAAATTGAAGTGAATGATCAACTGGGATTATCCCTGGGTTTGCCTGGAGAGACATCTTGAATTGAGAGATAACTACAGTTATGTCACTCCTAGGATTTAGATTTCCACTCATTTGTGTATATATGTTTTCTTGCTTTAACCTGTAAATAACTCTTATTTCTTTTTTCCTAGTTAATAAACCTCTAGATAGTTTATAGGATTGGCTACAGCCGTTGTCTGTGGTGTGAGATCTAGGGTACCTATTGATCTGGGGTAAGCAACTGGTCTTTTGGGACTGGAAGCAATCTGAATATTTTGTGATTTTTGGTGTAAGTGACCAATCATCATTAAGTCCAGCTTGTGTGGGTGGCAAGACGGACTGAAGAGTCTAAGGGGATTGTCTCTGACTCCATCATAAAACTGTTATAGTGATCCAGGAGTTCACATTTGTTACTGGCTTGGTGAGATCTAATTATAGAATATACCCACTGTTTGTGGTGTCTGTCCTGTTTTTGACAATCTGACCTGAGGTAGGCACTCATGGTCATGAGCCACTCCAGAGAGCTGGACACCTCTCAAAATACGTAGTGTCTATATTCCTATGTGTTCCTTCTATTTTATCTCAATAAAGATTATAAAGCTTCTCTCCAGTCCTCTGCTCTTTCCAATGGACTCCTGCAAGTTTTATCTCATGTTCTAGAAAGGTAGGGTAAATCAGTGCTGAAAGGTCACTCATACCTCCCTTCACTAGCAAAAGCGAAGAAGCTCTTTGCTGTACAAGGATATCTGGGGGGAAAAAAAGTGTTGTCACTTGTGCCATTGTGATTTCTAGTCTTACAGGAAGGATGGAACTGTAGCCTTTTGAGTGCAACAGACTGTAATAATCTAAGGCCTTGGCTACACTTACCCGCTAGTTCGACAGCTGGAAATCGAACTTCTGGGTTCGACTTATCGCGTCTAGTCTGGACGCGATAAGTCGAACCCGGAAGTGCTCGCCGTCGACTGCGGTACTCCAGCTCGCCGAGAGGAGTACCGCGGAGTCGACGGGGGAGCCTGCCTGCCGCGTGTGGACCAAGGTAAGTTCGAACTAATTCGAACTAAGGTACTTCGAACTTCAGCTACGTTATTCACGTAGCTGAAGTTGCGTACCTTAGTTCGAATTAGGGGTGTAGTGTAGACCTGGCCTAAGAAGAGACAGTACTGTGAGTTCGGGTGGCATGGCTCCCTACAGTTCCTTTGTGCCCCTATTTCTTCCACAAGCTGCAAGCAATGCAATAGAGCAATGAATTACGATAAGCTAGGGGTGGGTGTGCTGGGTGTTCTCGGATACCAGAATCCAAGGGCCAAGTGGATTCAACAGTCTGGGGAGGAAGTTTAGTAGTGCACACCCAGAGAGGGCTTATTGTTATTACAGTTCATTAATTTTGAATTTTAAATATTTAAAAATTTTTTGCTAAGAGGGGTATGCAATGTATCAATGTACCATGAAAAACAGTTTGAAGAAGGATAAGAGAACACACTAGGATGAAGGTCCTAAAAGCATTTTTCCTACTAATCTGAATATAGTTGATAATATTTTTTCCAAAGACTTTCTTCCTTTTAAGATTACATAGAATCGTGTGTCATTTTTCTCCCCCTCTTACTCTAGAGGAGCCCTGCTTCTCTTTCAGTAGCAGTGTGACACCCAACAACCATTTCAGGTAGCTGTCACAAAAACTGTTGGGGGAATATTGTACTTTTCACAATAGTGTACATTTTAGTCTTTCCAAGAACAAGTTGAGTTGAATGTAGGTGGTGGTCCACAAATCCATTTGCTGCTTAGAAAGCTTGACACTTTGGGGTGAGGGTAAAAAAGATGCCTCTCAGGTGTTTCTGATCACTGTGGCAAGGTTTCTGTGTGTGTGTGTGGGTAGGCGGGGGGAAGAATTGATTTATCTAAGAAGTCATTTCAAAGAAGTAACATGCTACACAGGCAAACCAGCAGCCCAGGTGCAGTGTTTAGCTGCTCCTGGAGAAGCCCCCTGACTTCAGTAAGAAGCTAGTTTAAAATTCCCATTCAACCTTTCTTTAACTAAAATAAAAGTAGAAAGATTTTGGGTTGGAGGGAGAAGGAGAGAAATTTCTGTCATAGGGTCAAATCCTGAAGTCCTTGCTCAGATACCCATAGTGAGGCTCTGTGCTCCCATACTCCCTTCCTCCAGTCCACTCATTGTTGTCATGTCCACTGGCTTTATGACCTCTTAGCTGTGACAGTGCAAGCACCTGGGAAACAGTGCAACAGTGAACCAAGCCCTTAGTCTCTAATTAGTATGCTTGATGGCATGGTTCCATTGCCTACTTCCCCTGGAGTCTTCCTTTGGAGGCATGATAGAAGGTATGACCAGTAATATTGACTCAAGCCATAATGAGGAATACCTGCAGCATGACCAGGCCAACAATATATGAAAAACCCACCTGCCCCTCCCACTGCACCGCATGCAGTCCCAACCCTGAAGAGATATTAGTGAAGGGAAGGGAAACATGAAGGTAGAAGATCTATTACAGGGGGGTCTGTGGCCTGCAATGTGCAGGAGGTCAGACTAGATGACCATGATGGTCCCTTCTGGCCTTACAGTCTATGAGGCTCTGAGATACAGAGACTTCACATTCCCCTTCCTGGCTTTTCAGACCAGGATTCTCCAGTCTATCCTCCCATCCATAAACAAAAGAGAAAGGGATGGTATAAGTCCAAGGTATTATGATCTACCTTCTTTGAACACAGTAAAGGTTGTTTTTATTTTGTGAAATGAAAAGAATGTTTTACAGATGCTAAAAAGCTTCTTCCTCTTCCTTTTAAAATAAACTTCACTTTCCCACTGGGGGGTATTTTGGTGTTTAGTGTTATAGAATGGCTTCCCATTTAGAATTATTTATTAAAAAGCATTAAACACGGGAGAAGGCAAGCACCACAATATTTTTAAAATATCCATATGATGAGAAGTTAATAAACTATTATCAAATATAAAACAGAAGTATAAAGCACTGTGAACATGATATTTCAGGGAGTGCACCTTTAATCAAGTTAGCTACATTTATTTAAATCTATAAAAATCTCTTTAATACAAGTTCAAATAGCCCTGCAAGATGTGTTTTCTTGTAAGTGCCTGCTCAAGTTCATAATTTGCTAACAAAAATCTTCCCCACCTCCCCTCCTTGGCACATGAATAGAACAGATTATGCCTAATTGAAAACTGCAGTCAGAAAAGCAATCAGACTGACATGGTTAATAACAGGCGCTTCTGTTTAATTATAGGCTAAATTAAAATTGCATTTATTTTCTACGTATGAAATCTGCCAGCGTTATTGAATGTGAATTGTTTCTCAATTGGATTTAAGAGAAAGAAAAGAATCACACTTTTTTGTGCATTTGGTCTTACATCTAATGGGATGTTTCAGACTTATTATGCCTCTTATTTCCCTCTTTAAATCATGAACAAAATTGAGACAAAACAGTACTCACAGAAGGATTTCTACTCTCAGGAGATATACTTATACTTAGGGTCAGCTGTCATTTCTGTAGAAGAACTCAACTGGCAGAACATTTTACTATTAAAAGCAATAGTAACAGTTACTATTTGGTGGGGGGAAGAGAGTAAAATCTCAGGAAAGGCTTTAAAATATATTGTACACACATATTCTGTCACATTTTCTACCTAAGTTTTATATAATGCCCATCAACATGGTATTTAAATCCCAATACAGCAATGCGCTTGAGCACAGGCTTTCAATGGGACTACTCACATACTTATGGTTAAGTGTATGCTGAAGTATTTTGTTGTAATAGGGTCTAAATGCTGGACAGAATTAAAGACTACAAAATCCCACGACTAAAAGGTGTTTTTCCTTTATCCGTTATTCCAAGATAGATGTGTTTAGCTATATAACCATAAATGGTGAAGTTATTTATTTATTCCCTCCCCCCTCCTCCCAGAGCAATAATTCTGGGAGAAGCTATAATCAAAAAGGGGTGTTTTACACCTTTACCTAAATATCATTGGGCTGACATGTCTTCTGGAAAGAAGTTCCTCAGCCACACCCTCATCAGTGAGTTGACTTTGTTCCCAGTATCAGACACTCCAAACCTGGGTGTATCCAGTTGAATTGTGTTTGTGGAGTTTAACTGGTGACTATGGAGGATAAGGGAGACTTATCTAGGTCCCAGTACTTGTAAAATAGAAGCAGGACTTTGAATTCTTCTGTAAAATGAAGTGGAGATTAGAACTAGGTGTGATGTGTAGTCTCGGTTGCTAATGAAGCATGCTGCCTTCCTAGGAATTATAACCAGCTCTGGGTAGAGGTACAACCTGAGACTAAAGTCAAGTATCACATTTTATTTGTCACACTGTGCTGTATCACATTGCTATACCATCCATTCTGCCACGTTTAAGGAGTGAAAGAAATCAGAAGGAAAGCCATTTTTAGAACTAAGGAGTAAGTACGGTGGGTGGGTTTTGTTTTGTTTTCTTTTATAAAATCAATTAATATCTACCCCCTTTATAACCTCTCCTGAGTTTCCCATAGTATCCTGTCTTCTCTGTATCCCCTTTTAGATAGGGTTGGCTGGAAAACAACAATTCCATTTTGTGGAGAAAAAATTAGGTTTTGAAAAATAGGTGTTCAAAGGTAGAACAAAAATGAGACCTTTCCACATTTTTTCATGAAAAACAAGCAACTCTCCCCAGTGGTAAGGGTATACACTTAGGATGTGGGAGACCAAGGTACAAGTCCCTGCTCCACCTGAATGGGCCACAAACTTGAACTTGGCTCCTTCACATCCTAATGTCCTAATCACTGGACTATAGGGGTGTGGTCTCATGTGATCTCTCCAGTTGAATCTGTTTCACTTTGTATAAATAAGGAAATGTTCCCTAAGAGTGAGAGACTGACTCTGTAACCCAGTGGTTAGGGCAGTTGCCTAGGATGTAGAAGATCTGCGTTTAAGTCCCTGGTATGTATCACACAGAATAAGGGTCTGAACTGGTCTCTGCCACATCCCAGGTGAGTGTCATAATCTCTCTCACACCACCAATTCCATTCTGGACCAGAGAAACATGTTAGTTAAAACAAAGAAATTTCAGTTAAATGTTCTGATTTTCACAAAGCAGCATTTTTCAAAAGAAAAAAGTTTTTTGTCAAAAGTGTTTCAACAAGCTCTACATTTAGCTGTAAACTTTTTGGACAAGCAACTGTCTGCATTTTCGTTTCATGTATAGAGAGAAGAAGCAAGTGTTTTAGACTCAAGCTGCCTGATAGCCAGTTACCAGGAGAGAATATGGGGCATCCATCTCCTGCAAGAAAGTTATTAAAATACAAATGGGCAGATCTTGCAATTGCTGCTCAGGCAAAACTCATTAAAGTGAAAGGGAGTTTTGCTTGAGTAAGGACAGCAGATGTGGGCCTAAAAAGCATTTACACTATATCCCAAAGCAAAAATAAAATCTTTATGGTATAGTGCAACTTTCCTATCAAGGTGATTATGCAAAGTAACAGAATGACTACTGTCACAGTTTAGACTTGATTGCTATTGCATAATTACCATAAACAATTTATAATCAAAACTTTCACACGACCACATAAAGCAGCATCACATTAGGCATGAAAGTCTGTTCCACACTTCTGCAGGTCTGATTTTGTGCAAAAATATTTATATTTGACAAGAACAAATCTACTGCCATTCATAAAATCTTATAGCTTAAATCCAAGACAGTAAAATTACACACAGTGTGATTATACAGAATGTGGGCTAGTGGCTTGAGCAGAACTCTGCTGGTCAAGATTCCTGGGTTCTTCTACTGCTCTGCCACAAACTCAACATCAGACCTTGTGCATGACATACCAATTTATAAAATAGGAATAATACTTTGCTTACCTAATGGATCTGATTTTCCACTGCCTTACACCTTACCTATGCAAAGTAAGTACAAAACCACCATCAACCCGAAATCTAGTCAATTAAAACACGTCACATTCTAAACTGCCAATTTGTTTAAAAAATCAATTTTTCCTGTTTTTTTTTTTTTTTTTTTAAATGTTTGCTTTGTGAATGGCCCACACGAACAGGCAAAATTAGCTGACTGATCAGACAGAAAAATGTAGAGTTGACTTTTCACAAAGTGATACTAACTACATAAAGAAAACAAACAAAAATAAAAAATAAATGTTTCTTCAATCTTTCAAGTATGAAAATCCTACATGTTACTTGTTAAAATATAACAAAAGGCTTGTTCTGATTTCAGAGTATAACCAGCTGCAGGAATATTCCCTATATTTTAAATGAGGAATATCATTGGAACCAGTAAGTAATACCTCTTATATTGGAATTAACTTTGTAAGTGCATCCACTGTAGTAAGTTAAGAATGCATAAAGCGGTATGATTTTTAATTTGATTGTGTCACTTTCCCCTACTATCTTTCTAGGTTTCCTCTACCCAATAATTATTCAAACTCTTCTTTACTGAAGTCTAACCATGTAGTGTCCTCTCTAATCAGTCTATTTCCCCACACATTAAATAATAGTAAATTATTATTCATTCCTGTCCCTTGTTACAATATAAGGGCCCAAATCCATGTGCAGAAATAATATCGATTTCTATTAGAGTTCCGTATGCAAAGATGTGCAGAGCTGAGACATAAGTTTATCAGATCACCTCTCTGACTAGAGGGTATAATGTGATATTTCAAGCAATTAGTTGTCTCTTAAAAGCCATTTTTACTCTATTGTTTGTTTTTAGCTGTGCTAAATATTGACTTTCACATAAACCCACACTTACTATTTGTTGTTAATGAAAATGGTACCAAACAAATTGAGCTGCAGAGACATTAATCCAAATGGACGATTAGGTATCTGGGCTAATTGGCTTTGTTATTTGTCAGCTCCTTTATTTAGTCTATTCCTGAGAGAGAATCATTCATCTGGATACCAAGAATTTCTAAGAGAAGAACACTTTCATAATTATTAAAAAATATGGTTGTGTATTTCAGAAAGTATTGTGAAAACTATAGTTTAGTAGAGTTATGGGCCTTTGATAAGATTTTTAGTTATGAGTTTAATATGCATAAATGAGGTCTAAATAAGGAAATATGGGAGTTATTGGCTCCAGTCTGGGATTTGCCAAAGTATCTTAGGGAATGCGAGTAAACTTACAAAGAGCATGTATGCTTGTGAATGTTCAGAAGACTGGGGACAGGGAGAGTTTGTGTGCTGGGCTCCAAGGACTACAACACACAACATTCAGCCAAGGGGAGGGAAGGAAAGTGGACTTAAGCCACCTTTAACTGCCCAGATTCTGGGCCACAATGGCCCCCAGTGTAAATCAGAGCAGCTGGCAACTTTAATTTATGCTGGCCTTTCCATAGCTGCCTATTGGCTGCTCTGCAGCAGCCCATTGTCTCCTCAGAGCTGAGCACTGTGGGGACCACCTTCTTACTGCCAACTTGCCCTTTCCTGCCTCTGAAATAAGGGCTGCTTAAATTAATCCTAAGCAGCCCTGGTGCTGGAGAAATCCTTCCCTGACCACTAGGATTTCCTTTATAATTCTGTATGCTGTTCTCGCAGCATACAGGGGCCACACTGGGAGGGACTCGAAGAAGATAATCTCTGCTGAGATTTGGAGTCCCCTCAAGCCTCCTTTTGCAGAATTTACTGCCTGTTTTTTTCCTGCTAACCCTAGAAACTGGTTTACCCTTCCAAGACATCTTTGCTGAAAGGAGCTGGATTTCGCCTTAAGATTTCTGGTTTCTGCAAATCAAGAAGCCAAAAGGTTAGGACTTTGTAGCAGCCAAAAATTAGTTTGTGGATGCATGTCTCCCACCATGAACCATTGTTTATCCAATTTTTCCCTATTTAACTCAATGTTTACTTGGAAATCAGTCCCCTTTGCCTAGGATGACCAGATGTCCCGATAAAATTGGCATCATCCTGATATTTTGGGGTGTGTCCCGCGTCCCGACCGATCTTGGGTCAGGACGCAAATTGTCCAGATATCTGCCGGCAGCACTGTTTTTTTTTTTTTTTTGCTCTGCTGGCAGGGACTGACTTGGCTTTTTTTTTTTTGCGCTCCCCCCCCCCCCGTGTCCCAATTTTTTCTTTCCCTCATCTGGTCATCCTACCTTTGCCCCCTAACAATGTCTGTTTCCCCTGTTTAAAAACTCCTTAGCTTTTTTTAAAATCCTGGCTAATATAACTATGTGGAGGATCTCATTATGCATGTGTCTAATCCTTTCTAATCCTACTAAGGTCTTGGCCCCAATAATAACTTGTATCAATGAGATTCACAGGCTAATTATGTGTTGTGCAAGAGTCCCACCATTATAGACTGGGGTTTTAAGACTAAATAAAATCAATAATAAAAATCCCTTGAGGGCCAATTTGACTGATCAGTTACTGTGAATGTACTAGTACTAAAAGAAATAAAATAAACTGATTGTTTGGGGAAGGAGAGGAATGATGGGCAAACACACAGCTGAAGTATGGAGCTCTTTGCCTTTACTACTTTGAGCTTATACTGTGAAAACATAAGAGTATCTAACCAAAGAGTATTTTAATGAATAAAGAATAATCAAATGTAAATTTTGGATTTGAAGACACAGTATGAACAGTAGAAAGGACACTTTTGTGTTTTAGCATACACATCCACTCTCTATAAGCCATATTCACACCCCTACATGACATCATTTTTTCTTTTTCACGTAATATGACTCCCACATGGTAAAAGTCAGGGCATAATTTTGCAATCTACATATATATTCCCTTTCATTTAATTGCTTTCATCTAACATGACATTTTAGACAGGTAGTGAAATTGTTGGAAATAATTTGTATTCACAAATGACTTATCAAAGTTCAGGAGTCTGCTTCTAGTACAGTGCATAGCACAGGAAGTACAAAGCTACTGCTTCGCTTGAAGTTTAGCTTTATCCTTTTCATGACTGATATTTCAACCAAATATTGATAAATGTGAAGTCAAAAGATGTGTTTTATTCCTACATATGCATTTCATGAAGGAATGACTCATTTTCCTAAATAAAACGTATATATTTGAAACAAATGCAAAGTATCGTAGTTACATTCTATTATCATTTAGAATTGTGTAGCTTCATTCATTAATTTCCTCATATTTTAATCTAAATTTATTTCTTCTATTTAGTTCCCAGTGTGGAAGATATTCATAACAATTGAGCACTGACGGCTGAACTATAGCTTCAGCCGGGTCTCGTTTCTATTTCAAAACCCTAAGGAAGAAAGATTTGCTGTGTTTTTTATGAAAACTCTGACCCAGTTATGCTGCAGTACAGCTGTGTAAACCATCTTTTATGATTTCTTGCTTAGATTTACCAAGTTATTAACATGCATGGAGAGTCTATTACAGAACTTGATTACCTTGTGTATCAAAGTGACAGATCTATAGCCTTTGTGACACAGTTACAGCTCACAAGCACTGAAGGCCAATTAATCACTTATGAATCAGGTCAGAGCTACCAGGTCTTGGAAGTCTGTCAACTCATCTTGAATAAAGCCACTAGAATGTTATAACAAATATTGGTATACATTGTAAATGATGCTGGACCGTAAGTCAACCACTGGTTTAAGGGCACATTAAAATATCAAAGAGGAGTATGTCAAAAATGATTAACTGCATGGGGTGGGACATTTCCAAACCACCAGAGGAGGTAATCCATTCTGTCAAAGCAACGGTACATTGTGATTAAAAAAAATAAAAGGAGTTCATAACGCAGTAAGGAACATATGGGAGGGCAGTGTCTCCTCCTCCCGCCCCACATACACTAAAGCATAAAAAGACTAGACTATTTGTAGGACACAACACTTAGTAAGCAGCACACTGCTGTGCCAAAGAGGGAACTGTGGTTCACAGAGACAATTCCCCTTCTGCTCTCTATTTGCCCCAAGGGAGGAATAATTTACTGATCACCTACACCAGCAGTAGTTTAATATCCCTGGTGCTCCCTAGTGCAACTGAGACATCACCCAGGGGAAGGCAAAAGGGTGTGCAGCTGATTAAAGTCGGGTTACCCCCGGGAGAAAAGTAGTAGGATGTTGTTATTCTCCCTTACTCTTATGGGTATGCAGCCTGGGTCAGAATCTCACCCTAAAGCACTAACATTTCTTGATTGCTACAGTCATCACCGTATTAGCTACAAATATCTTTCAAAGTAATGGAAGATTTTTGAGCACAAACAAATATGCACAAAACAAACTCACCCTGCATCTAGTAGAGGGCTAGATTCTCTCTGGTGATGGTACTGGTTTGCTCCAGAACCCCAGTCTGTTTGCGAAGCCTTTAAAACTAGAGAAGATCAGCCCAGCACATAGGGGATTCTGCAGCAGCTTATGTAGGTGCTCTTATACCATTCAGTTTCCCTGCTTCTGGTGTATCAGGAAAAAGGAGATGTGGTCAGAATCAGAGTCATGGTTAAGATACCTCTGGCCCCTGAAGGGCCAGCTGAAGCAGCTCAGGGAGACCAGTCCTTCATAAAGCAGAATCAGGAGGTAGGATAGGTGAGCTTTAAATGAGCAAATACATCCCTGACCTTTGCTCCATCCAGATCAGCTGCACAGGAGACTCTGGTCCAGAATATTTATTTTGAACTTTAGCTGCTGTAATGGAAACTATTTTCCATTGTAGGTGTATTCCATACTGAAGGTTTATGTATTAAGGTAAACAAATCATAGCACTTGGGCATGCAGATATAATTGTCTGCAAAATATATGAACCTTAGGCACAAAAACATTTGTAATATTTATTGTTTTTAGGTTCCAGCCAACTGTCTGGCCATAATGAGAGGTGTAAGAGGCACATAGTCATTTAGTACAGGAAAAGTAAATCGAGCAGGAAAACATTAGGTGGCACTGTATAATAAATAATTCATAACCTGTTATTAAAGAATATGACTGAAGGATTGTTGCTTGATAAAGATGCGTTATGGGGAGGGTTGCATATATCTGCTCTTCCAAATAACCCACCGATATTAGCAACCAAGAGGACGTACCTCTCTTTAAAAGAAGGAAACACAGTTAGTTATTATTATTATTTTGGACAGAGATGCACTAACCTTCCCTTTTACAAATGCCTGCCAGAGTACCAAACTTCTTGTCTGTTTAAAGGATTGTGTTGTGTACACATATATTGTTAGTCAATATAACCTACACAACAAAAAGTACATTTGGAAAAATATTAGTATTTGATACAAAAAGCAAGAACTTCACAAGTGTGGTATAATCCTTCAATGCCTAGACCTAATGGACAGAATAATATTTAGCATTTATATTGCCTTCCATAGCTAGATGTCAAAAAGCTTTGCAGATAATGATTGATTAAACTTCACACTACCTTGTGACACAAGCAAGCAACACATTATTACCTTCATTTTCCAATGGGGAAACTGAGGTGCAAGTGGGGTGAAACGATATGTCGAATATTAAATGGAAGGTCAGTGTCAAAGCCAGAACTAGAACCCCTAAAACACATCAAAAGATGGGTGAAATAGCAAAGTTTGGGGGGTCTGAACCTCTGGGGCTATTTTGCAAGATATGAAGTGCAAACTTTTTATTCCTGTAACTGAATCAAGTTGAGGTTGAAGAGGAGATTTCCACTTGGAGCAACAAGGGGCTAAAGATACAGGAGGAAGGAAAGCAGTCTGTGGGTTTCCTTCATGCCACAAGCTCCATTCTTGCAGATTTACAGCATGTGGGAACCCAAATAGTGCTCCACTTTCCCCCTCCCTGTTTCTACTGGGAGCTAGCTTGGGACAGACACATCTGGCTGATCTTCATCTGGTAAGTATTGCTACTTCAAAGAAAACTCTATAGTCTCTTAAGTACAATGCAAATGGTTGGAGCTGAAGTCCATGACAGTCGAGGGGGTCCAAAATGAAGAACAGAGTTTGCCCATCCCTACACTCTACTGCCTAGGTGTTATCTTGTTAAATTATTGCCTTTTTTCCCCTCACAGTTTGTTGTCCACTTTCACACAGCAATTAGCGTCATTACATCTAATTAGAATCAGTGTGAATTCAAGTAGCCACAAAATTACAGTATGTAATTATAGATATTTTGTTCAAGTGGAAAGGATGACAACCCCATCAAACCTTTGGGAAATGGAGCTGCTGCAAAGTATTTGACAAAGCACCATTTTCGTTCTAAAGAAAAGCAACAAATCCCAGTATGACATAAACCCAGAATGAAACAAATGAGATATGTAGCATTATAATGCAACCAACAAAAGTTGACAGTTGATTTTTCATAACAGCCTCTTATGCTCATACAATTTTTTAATATGTTGTTATTCTGATCAGTTCCCAAATTACCTCTACACATCCCTAAAAGAAAATGATAATATATTTAAAAGACTCCATGCTCATTCTCCCTTTTTAGGGAGTTAGAAACCTCCCTATAAACTTTCTGTGATCTTTATAGTGTTATAGGATCAGGGCCAAATTTAGGGGCAGGCAACCCAAGCGACCGCATGGGGTGCTGGGCTTGGGGGCCACTGGGCTCGGGGAGCTGTTTTTGTTGTTAGCAAATTTGTCATCTTAAATGACAGGGATAAATCATGCATGCAAATTATGCATCAAAGTCATGAAATGGGCTACAAATGCAATAAAGAATAAGGTATTCAAAATTTAACAAATTGGGGGGTGGGTGCTCCTCACCTGGGGTGCCATTTGGTCTAAGGCCAGCCCTGTATGGGATAATACACAGATTAAATTCATTCATTCTTGAATCCACCAGGTCTGATTCTCTGCTGTTTTGAAAACTTCCAAATTAATTATTATAGAATCTCCAAGAAACACATGGCAGCCGAGGATGGGGAGAGCTCTGCCTTTTCCCCTATTCTGGCCTCTCCTGCCTCTGACATGCCTCTTTTTTCACAATGCTGGTGGAGGTGTTGCCAGGCATCCGGTTTTAGACCGGAATGCCAGTTGAAAAGGGACCTTGGTGGCTCCTGTCAGCACCACTGGGCCATTAAAAGTCTGGTCAGCAGTGTAGTGGTGCTAAGGCAACCTTCCTGCCTGCCCTGGCTCCCCGCAGCTCCCAGAAGTGGCTAGACACAGGGGCTATCAGGGAAGCTTCATGTTCTGCCCCCGTCCTGATCACCTGCTGCGCAGCTCCTATTGCCTGGGAATCATGGCCAATGGGAGCTGCGGGGGGCGCAGCAGCGTGCACTGCGCAGAGCTGCCTGGATGCCCCTGTGCCTAGGAGCAACACAGAGCCAGGGCAGGCAGGGAGCCTGCATTAGCCCAACTGTGCCATGGACTGGGAGCCACCTGAGGTAAGTGCTGCCCAGATGGACCCCGCACCCCAACCTCCTGCCATAGCCCTGAGCGCCCTCCCACACCCAAACTCCCTCCCAGAGCCCGCATCCCATACCCCCTCCTGCACCCTAACCCAAGCCCGCACCCTAACTCCCTCCCAGAGCCCATACCCCACAACCCCTTCCATGCCCCAACCTCCTCCCCAGCCTGGAGCCACCTCCCATGCCCTGAACCCCTCATTTCTGGCCCACCCCAGAGCCCTCACCCACTCCTGCACCCCAACCCATACCCCAGCAAAAGTGAGTGAGGGTGGGGGAAAGTGAGTGACAGAGGGAGGGGTGATGCAGTGACTGGGGGTCAGGGATGGGGCCTTGGCGAAGCAGAGGGACAGGGCAAGGGTGTTCAGCTCAGTTCAGTTTTGTGCGATTAGAAAGTTGGCAACCCTAGAGTTAATTAGGTGGTGTACGAAGTAGGAAAGTTTGGTGTAGCTCCTCTCTGTGTATCCTACGTAACATAACAGACTACTCCCCCCTCATTCCCTGGGAGCTCATTCCTGGGGGGCTGGAAGGGCCACCTCCATTGGTGGGAAACCATTTTTTAAAATTCACTTTATATCCTCTTGAAAAGAGAACCATGATTTACTTAAAAATACTAAATAAAAAACAATACCTGCATGGAAGTAAAATATCTAGTCCACATAAAACTATTAAGCAGCAAACATAAAATTGCAATTATCTCAAAACTTCACTAAAAGTATGTTTTATGTCATGACAGAGTGGAAAACTAGATAAGTGAGGTAGGAGGACAGCCACCAACATGTTCCTTGCTCCCACATGTACTTCAACTCTGCTTGGGACATGTACTGAAATTAAATTATATATATATATAAACTAAAATACATCTGTACAAACATGCAGATATCAGTTCAGTAACTTCTACATACAAAAAAATATAACCAGTTTACAATAACCACTAACATAGTGAAGCCCTTCATATAGTTTTTCCTAAACATTATGAAAAAAGATCCATAGTCACCATTTATATTCTGATATTATACCTCACTTACACACACCAGGATATAAAACCATGTCCAGAACTGTCCAACATATTAATAAATTATCTGGAAAACAGGGGGTAAAGAGCAAGGAGGCAACATTTGCAGATGATACAAAACTACTCAAGATAGTTAAGTCCAAAGCAGACCGTGAAGAGTAACAAAGGAACCTCACAAAATTGGGTGACTTGGCAACAAAATAGCAGATGAAATTCAATGGCAATAAATGCAAAGTAATGCACATTGGAAAACATAATCCCAACTACACATATAAAATGATGGGATCTAAATTAGCTGTTACCACTCAAGAAAGAGATCTTGGCGTCATTATGGATAGTTCTCTGAAAACATCCACTCAATGTGCAGTGACACTCAAAAAAGCAAACAGAATGCTGGGAATCATTAGGAAAGGGATAGATATTAAGTAGAAAATATATTGCCTCTATATAAATCCATGGTACGCCCACATTTTGAATACTGTGTGGAGATGTGGTCACCCCATCTCAAAAAAGATATATTGGAATTGGAAAAGGTACAGAAAATGGCAACACAAATTATTAGGGGTAAGGAACAGCTTCCATATGAGGAGAGATTAATAAGACTGGGACTTATCAGCTTGGAAAAGAGACAACCAAGGGGGATATGATAGAGTCTATAAAATCATTGCAGGCATGGAGAAATTAAATACGGAAGTGTTATTTACTCCTCATAACACAAAAACTAGGGGTCGCCAAATGAAATTAATAGGTAGCAGACAAAAAGAAATATTTCTTCATACAACACACAGTAAACCTGTGGAACTCTTTGCCAGAAGATGTTGTGAAGGCCAAGACTATAACAGGGTTCAAAAAAGAACTAGATAAGTTCCTGGAGGATATGTCCATCAATGACTATTAGCCAGGATGGGCAGGGATGGTGTCTCTAGCTTCTGTTCTCCAGAAGCTGGGAATGGGTGACAGGGGATGGATCACTTGATTCCCTGTTCTATTAATTCCCTCTGAAGCACCTGGCACTGGCCACTGTTGGAAGACAAGATATTGGGCTAGATGGATGTTTGGTCTGACCCAGTATGGTCATTCTTGTGTTCTCATAAGCAGGTTGGGAGAGGAAGAAATACAATTATGCAAGAAAATATATTACCTTCCAGGTGACCTAGTAATGCATTTCCAAAAATCAGAAGATAGTGTATTAAATCCTCAGAAAATATATTGTATACAGCTGTTTAAAAATGTAATTTAAGAGCTTATCTTCCTAAGAGTTTAAGGCCAGTAGCAGAAAGGGATATCACAAAACCTTTACATCTAAGTTGAATCCATCCCATTGTAAACCCTATTTTCACTCCTTAATAACTTGTCCCCCCAAAAATTTCCTTTCTGGTTTCAGTTTCTCATCTTTTTTCTCCAACCAGAGGTGTTGAATCGTTTTTTAAAATTTTCACAAAATAGCTTGAGTCCGTTTTAAATTAACATGAGCATATAATAAATGTGTGTACCTTTCAAAGACTGAAGATGCTATTTTGTGCTCTGGTAGATCCAAAATGGGTTTGATTTTAAAATTCAAACTTGCCACGGACTTTCTTCTCTATAAGGACAAGAGCCTTTGACAATTTTTGAAGAATTTTTATTTTTACCATAAATGTTATATAAGTAACTGAAAGATGGCATATTCACCATACATACTATTTTATTTTCACTGCCTCCCCGCCTTTTTAAAACAAAACAAACATTGAATGCAGATTGCTAGAGAATCTAATGTTTGAACGTGATGATCTCCAGAAGTCCACACTTACATGTCTCTGGTGAACCACTCTTGATATATGTCCCCAAACATTAATGAAAATGAAGCACTGTGCATAATTATTGTAGCGTCTTTGTCAAAAAAAATGTAAGGTCATCTTCCTTCCTAGCATAAGGTCTTTTGTAGTTTTTCATACTGTACAGTACCCAGTGGTTAATTTGTGCCAGGGTTTGCCAGGGCTGAGTCCTGGCACTCTAGGCTTGACAGTTCATAACCTCAGAACCTCTGGGCTTGCTGCATCAGTTATGAATGTGAAAAATTGCATGAGCGTCAGCACCTATTTCATTACAAATTAAGCACTGACATTACCTCCTAATCTAGGGCTTGTTCCTGAAATCAGTGGCTCTCAGCACCTTTCTGGAATGGGACTTTAGCATCTTCTGCTTTTATCCGAGAACACAGAGCCATGAAAAGATACAAATCTTTATGACTTCTTATAATACTGGAGAAGAAAAGACAGACATTTTTTCTGATAATAAGCTAGCAGTTTATCCATCTTGGTAAATTTGGAATTTAATTAGTAAAGCTTATACGTGGTCAGCAGTCCTAAGTATACATCAACTTCCCTTTTTCTTCACCACTGATATTGGATTGTTCATCTTGTCTTATTTAGATCATAAGTTTTTCAAGGCAGGGAACATGTCCTATCGATGTTTGCAAAGTGCTGTATGAATGGATAGCATTGTATAAATATTTGTTACTAATTACTGTTAGAAAAATACTGATTATACATGGATAACATTAGAAAACAGTGTCCTTCAAACTGTATCAAGAGTGCTCATTACATTGAAGTTAGCACTTAGATAGGACTCTGCAGCTTCAAAGGGCTTTACAAACATCTATTGAATCCTCACAACAGTGATTTTATACACAGAGAGCCAGATGCATAAAGAGGTTAGGTAATTTGTCCAAGGGCATGGATCACAAAGGAGTCACGGTAAGAGATGGGATTAGAAAGCAGCATTCCAAAATCTGAAGAGTGTGTTCAAACCTCTAGGCTGCATCTTTTTCATATAGACACCTTAAACAAGGAGCAAAGAAAAAGCAATGTGTTCAGTCTACTAGGAGAACAATAATAATCTTTTATCTATGTATGTTAAAGGCTGCATTATTGAATACAATACTGAACCAATACAAAAATAAGTGACCATTAATATTATGCTATTATTACTATTTAATGACAAGTTTCAGAGTAACAGCCGTGTTAGTCTGTAGCCGCAAAAAGAAAAACAGGAGTACTTGTGGCACCTTAGAGACTAACAAATTTATTAGAGCATAAGCTTTCGTGGACTACAGCCCACTTCTTC